>NC_056741.1:566306048-566333548 GCF_019279795.1 Protopterus annectens | reverse complement strand
CGCCAACCTTGGGGTACCCCCCCCAACGCACAAGCCATGAAGCTGAGGAAAGCATTGTGGAGGTGGGTTGCACACGCACACACACACACACACACACACACACACACACACACACACACACACACACACACACACACACACACACACACTGGATGAGGAGTGTGCAGGTAAGGGCCCAGTGGGGATTAGTACATTAATGTATCAGACATACATTTATCTGTATTTTATTTACGTCCATGTGTCAGGTCTGATTGCAGTTGTGGATGGGGTTTTCTAATGCACAGAGGTGCACATCTGTGGTGAGGACAGAACATTGTGTATTATTGGGGTTAGTAATATAAATGTGCAGACATGCTGCATCCATCTTGTACCAAGGCCACATGTGAGTTTGTTGGCAATAATTCCCTCTCACAACTACCTGGGACCCCCTTGTCTGCATGTGGTACAGCAGCCTAAAGCTGGTGAGTATGACATTGCTCTGTTTTTGCCTGGTAATACCCCAGGCATGTGAAGGGCATGCAATTTTCCATGCACACAACTGTCAGTAATAGCTGTATTGCTTTATGTAATAGCTATATTGCTTTATGTACATGTTCACTTGTGGTGGGGATAACCTCATTGCTTCACAGTGGTCACCACTGGGGCCTTTCTGACGTGAATTCAACATTCCTGTAGCATACCTCACAACTTGTCAGTGCTAAGACGTCTGGACAGAGGCCAGCAAAATGGGCTGGACGAATGGCTTAAGGTAGGGACATGCATGACACATTAGTGGCATGCAGTGGATATAAATTGTGTACACACCCATGTTAGGATGTAATGTGTTCCTGTTACATAAAACTAGGACCACAATATGTCAGTCCACACCTTTTCCAGCCTTTACTGTAACCCATAAAATGAACAGTTCACTTGTAAAACCAGGCATCTGGACTCATGTATTGCACCTACAAGGCTAGCCACCTGTGAGGGTGGCAGATGTCGTATCAGCATGATGTTTCAGTCAGGTATGATACCTCATGCTGCCATATGTGTCAGTACGCTCACTGTGGCCTATTTGGCTACAATATCACATACACGGGCATTGTTAAGGCACACAGACCACTTCTGACCACATATAGGATGCATACATCTGGATATTCCATAGACATCTGTATAGAGGACTGTACAATGGTGTAACTTGCTGCATGTGAGGCAAATGCTGTTACCACACTATATAAAGTAATGGCAGCAGGAGGTGGTCACCAGCCGTGTATGGTACACACATTAAAATGGTATAAGCCACACAAGATATGATCCTCACACAAGTTATCAACTTTGGGATTAGAACTCCTGCCTAGCTAGGCATTTTTACTGTAGTGCTATGCAGTTATCAGACACACCACATAGCTTATACATTTCCACCTACTCCAAAGGTACTTCTAAGGTGGATGACAGCAGGACTACTAACTTGGAGTGAGGGGAAGTGTAAAGGGTAGTACACAAGTCAAAAATGGTGTAACCCACACACTACATGATTCTCACACAAGCACATCCTAACAGTTGCCAGTAGGGAGATTAGAACTCCTGTCTATTTAGTTATTACTACTATAGTGGTACGCAGTTAGCAAACACGCCACAGAGGTTACACATTTTCACCTAGTCCAAAGGTACTTCTAAGGTCGATGACATCAACAGGACTACTAGATTGGGGCGAGGGAAAGTGTGATGGGTAGTACACGAGTCAAAATGGTATAAACCAGACAGTGTGTGATTCATACACACACACACACACACACACACACACACACACACACACACACACACTTGCCAGTATTGGGATTAGAACCCCTGCCGATCTAGTTATGTCAGCTATAGTATTAAGCAGTTACCACACGCGCGATGGGGCCTACTGACCTTTTACATGGTCAAAGATGCTGATAACTGCACAGCTGAGGTAAAGTATTACAGGTGGCAGAAAGTCTACCTTCAGTTCCACCCTTACATCATCCTAGTTCTTTCTGTCTTGTGCTTCAAATAGCATTATGGCTTGGCACTTCACTAGGTTATTGTATCAAGAAGTGTGACACACCTGGGAGCTGTCATCAGTACTCGTTCATCACAGAAGTAGCTCCAGTACTTACTAGTTATGTCCACCCCTCCTGGCATGATTGAAGGGCAGTTTTCTGTGCTTTCACCCATTAACCTGGTGCACTTGTCCATTCTAAGGCACTGTTACAACTGCCTCATGTACACATATAACCCTCCCCCTCTAAACTCCAAACATTCAGACCTGTGAGAATTACCCATACATCACCCAGTGTGGGCATATGCACTCTCCAGCAAAGACTGGACTAGCAGGTCAAGAGAATAAAATCAACACCTGCACCACACCATGTGGAACACATAACTCACCATGACACCTACTTTGACAGCCATGACATATAGTAAAAAGCCTCACACCCACCTTCACAGAGGCACTCAATGGACATTTACCCAAACAGCACAGACCAGCAAGACAGACATCCATTCAGACACAATGACATGGCTCAGGCCAAGGGACACATATTTAACCTACACAGTGTGCCCCGCAACCTAAGCTCCTAAGACTAACCACCTTGCACAATACAGTGATTGTGAGTAACTCAGTACTGAGGTACACACATATCCAACTCACTAAGTTGAATATGGAGCAGGTAACAGCCAAATATCTATCACATGCCAGCATCCAACACATGACACAGCCAGTCATGGCACTCCACAACAACTACGAGTATTACTCTGTATCCATGTGAGTGTGAATGACTTGGGACACACCTCCCTGGACTACATGACAAGAAACATGGTTGAACCCTCTGATTATATGGTCCAGGCAGGTGTGACAGTAGCCCTGAGCAGTGCCCCACAATCACCCAGAATGATGCTGCGGTACTATCAACAGATGACTGATTGCAACATTGACTTATGTGTTTTGTGTCATTCTCAGGGGATCCAGTACCTCTCTGCTTGGGATGACATGATTGACAAAACACAATGACTTGCCACAGATGTCCTACATCTGTCAGCGCTGGGTTTTCAGGTACTGGCTAAGTGTCTTGCCACCCGTATGATGCCTTATTAGGCGGTGTTCCTAATGTAATTAGCACCATAACAGCTAGGCATGTATGCAATCCAAGGGTCATGCTTCTCAACAGTAAACATCTAACTGTCAGGATGCAGTCACTCAAAGCACTTGTTGGAGTGGAGGACATTAACATGTCTGTTGTAATGGAGAAGTGGTTCACAGCAGTAGACAGCAGCCCTGCAGTATCAGGCTATAATGCATTCTACAGCTGTCAGCCCCCAAACATGGACCACACCACACCTCCACAGGTGGTGTTGTCTCCATATTCATTATGGATAGGAACACCTCCAGACTAGTATCCCAGCATAATGCAATGGAGATACTTCCGGTACAACTGCCTTGGGGTAATAGTGCAATCCAGGCCATAGCCTGCTATGGGTCCACATCTATGTCTGTAGACTGTCAGTGCACATTCCTCAATACCCTGCCATCTATGATGGTCCAACGCAACACTGACATAGTATGAGACTTCAACTACCCCTCCATCACATGGGGAAAGTAGCCAAGCGCCAGTACAGTGGCCCAACTCATCCTGGGACTCATCATTTCCAATCCCCTGGACCAGCTCATACTGACCCCTGGTGGAGGATGCAACAACCTTCACCTGTGTTGACTACTTAAATATGGGACTGTTGCTCATCCACAGTTGTCAATCCCTGCATGTTGAGATCCACATAGACTGTAATCAACATGGAACTCAACATGTCAGCCACACACCCCCACAAAGGTAACCACCTTTCAAAACCTCTCCAAAGCTGACTTTGCAGCCATGAAAACAGGGGTGGATGACTTAACTGCACTCATGACAATGGGAAATAGCTGCATGACTGTTAAATCATACACATATGCACTGTACAAACAGGTACATGAATGGATGGTACGAGCCAGAGCCAATAGAACCCAGACACTGTCCTCCAAACACCAGGAGACAATGTGATGGACCCCTGCCATTACTAAAGTGTACAATAGAAGGAGGACACTGTTGCAGAGAAAGGTGGTGTCCCATGATTGTTAAACTCCCTTATTAGCCTCAAACACAATTTGGGATCCCTCATGGAATCCCCTACAGGCATCTATGAAGGCAGACATATAGCAGACACTGATGACAATCACAGCAGCTTTTAATAGTTAGATCAACAACC
This sequence comes from Protopterus annectens, assembly GCF_019279795.1. Classification (NCBI taxonomy): domain Eukaryota; kingdom Metazoa; phylum Chordata; order Ceratodontiformes; family Protopteridae; genus Protopterus; species Protopterus annectens. The sequence goes on along the minus strand of NC_056741.1, from coordinate 566,329,306 downwards.
TCCACAGCATTAAACACAAGTGCTGTGAATTACTGCACAGTGCTAATACCTATCCTGAGACAACAGATATTGGCCACAGTCTTGGCAACACATTCACTGCCAGCTTTACCCCTCTCCTTTCACAAGTGAAGTGCTGAGTGAATGTGTTCTCACATGCTGTATCCTGTTTCTGTTCTAGGCATCTGTGTGTCACCAGGATGTGGCCCTACAGCAACACAAAGGGGTATGGCAGTGTGGTAACACATCCACCATGTCTTAAGCAGGGTACAGCTGTATCTGCACGTATTTCCCAGGTCTGTAACACAGTGATTGCATATGCCTCACAGATTATAGGGCTGAGGGTTGTACATAGGTATATGTTGATTTACAACATCTGTTGTAGAGTGGAGAATGGTACGTGTTGTGGTTTGGACACACCTCTGATTGCTAATAACCACAGCCACAGGGAATAGTCATCAACCAAACACTTCCCAGTACTGAGATCCATAGGCTCATTGCTTCATAGGTGTGTAGTAGATGAATGGGCCTGAAGGCTCTACAAGGGTAGACCAAGGGAATACTCTGGCATCAGGCCACATGATAATAGTCCCCAGTGTGGCTGAGGAGTATAGTCACTGGAGTGGCCCCTAGGCCTGGGTATTGTATTCCCCATCCACTCATCCAGATTTCTATTGTGGGTGGCCAGTGATTTGCACTGCTTCACATGTATGTGATTTATATTCCATACTGTGGACAGTGTCTGGGTTGTGCACCTGTCCCACAAGCATGTCCTTTGAAGTGTGGAAGTGGGCTTGAGGTATCTGGGGCATGTTGTGTGGACAGATTGGTATCTTCAGATGTAGCATTCCTGACCTAGTTTGGTGAGACATGGCTGTGTAACTGAGGTAGTGATTGCACTTACATAGAGAGTATGATATGGGGATTCATTAGAGTTATTGGAGTCTGTCCATATAGGGCCTGTGTATAAGGCATGGTTTTCCCTTTGTGGGGTATGTTTGCAGACTCTACAGTTGTTGCAGGTGTTCAGTGGGGAACATGGCAAAAGGGCTACTGTACACATTGATTGGGCTATTGAGGGGATGGTACATGGTGACCATGTCCTTTTACTTGCTGGATAACACACACTTAGTCAGGAGATGTAACACATCAAAGTACTTTCTGATGTCAGTGGCACTGTTGTGGTCAACAGGCAGCTGACTGTCAACCTCTGTTCCCCATTCTGTTATAACAATGTCACTGTTTAGTGGACTACCACCAATGTATTACTCCATGTGAGCCATGGTGTTCCCAAAGGTAATGGCATCACATCTCTTGGCATTGTTGTAATGTCCAGGGTTCTGACAACAGTCATAGGTGTCATGGCCTTTGTGCATGATGTCAACATCACATGGATTGGGAATGCTACCACCCACCTTACTGTTTGTATGCAAACATTTTCAGCCAGGGTGCCTTTGTGTTCTCCTGCACGTCAGAAAGGTAGATCCCAAACATGAGAGGACACAGGTCCATATCCTGTGTGACACCAATCAGCTCTGGTCATCAGTTTGACATGGAGTCTACTGCAGTCACACCGTGGGTGCTATCTGTGAGGCAGTTTGCAGGAGAACTACTGATATAGTGGCTGATGCCTAGCCAAGTGTGTTTGTGTATGATTCCTGGGTGGACAGTGGTCTCTGAGTATTAGAAGGGTTGCCCTTATTGTTAACTATTCCATACTGTCACATAGTCATTGCACATGTCACTACACATTTAGGGCTGTGGATTGTCTACACCAACCTCTATGGTGTTTGACAATGCTTGGCCTTGTAATGTGGACATTGGGACATATACTAGGTAATCAATATAATAATTTAGCAAAACCAACCCCCCAATGGAATCACACCCACACAGGGTAGTGATGACAGACACACACTTGCCAGTACTGAGTTTCAAACATCTACTTATCTGTGTATTGCTGCTACAGTGTTACGCATTGATCTCACGCACCATGGAGCTTACAGGATGGATGTTGTCCCAAGGTACTTATAAGGTGAGGAACATCACCTGCCCTTGTAAATACTGGCATTGGGTGATGTAGTGGATGAGAGATTTCATAAAATTCTTTACCCTACACACCCATTTATATTTGCCAGGAGTGAGGTTTGAACCTCTATCTAACTATGTTTTCAGACCATTATGCTATGCATTTATCCCACGCACCACTAACCTGATATGGTTTAGGGTTGCCAACAGGTCAACAGGTATTTCTAAGGTGAATGATATCTGCAGGACTGCTAAAGTAGGGCACTGAGAAGTGTACTGGGTGTAAATGGGGCTAAATATTTAAGGTATGAACACATATACATACACACTTTCCAGGAATGAGATTCAAACCCCTACCTATGCAGTTATTATTATTATATTGTTATGCAGTTATTACACGCACCACGGAGCTTATAGATAGAGTACTGTCCAATCATACCTCTAAGGTGAGTGACATCAGCAGCCGTTGTAAAGTAAAAACAAACAAATAAGTCCAACTTCTGAAAGGTAGGTAGGTAGAGATAGGTGCCTCCCAAACCAATCACCAAACGCAACAAAGTCTTAAAATTAAAATTGAAAAAGCTTTAATGATAGAAAATCAGCGTGAGCGCTTTCGTTTAATAAAATATAAACTTTATCGGACAACTGAATGAAAACCATGCAAGGTTTAAATAGTGCATTCTCTTGCATCATTGGGTAAAAAATCCTGACATCATCACCAAAAGATTAAACGTTCTATCCCAAAAAAATGTTAATAACAATGAATTAAACAGTAATTTAAAATATGTATATATACATATACACATATACTTAATGGTGATTTAAACTTTCATTGTTAACTGAACTTTAATCATTTATCCACAATTGTATTTCTTTCTAAAGCCTTAAGCTTTAACACAGGTGTAATAGAGATGATCTCATTAATGCCTGGCCACTTATGTACTCTCAGCAAAATCTGCCATCTCAATTCTTTTAGTTCTAAATAGAGACCCCATGGTCTCCTATCATCCATGTCTATGTGATCAATAGCTGTGAAAGAGAAATCATGGTCAGTATTAATGCTGATGTGCCTGGCCAAGGCATTATTAGAATTGTTCTTCCTAATAGCATACATGTGCTCATAAATCCTCTGGCTAAATTTCCTCTCTGTTTTGCCTATGTAAAACACAAGACATAGGTTACACTTAGCCAGGTATACGAGTGCTTTGGAAGAGCAATTATATCTGCCTTTAATTTTGTATTTTACAGCATTAATTTCAAAAGAATTTCCCATCTTCACTTTGTAACACCAATGGCAGGAACCACATTTAAAAGTGCCTGGATGTTGATGATTAACAGGCTGATGTCTATTCTTTAAAAGATCTTTTAGGTTCCTGCCTTTTCTATATGTTAAACAAGGTCTATCTCTTACACAAACCCTAATGTCTACATCCTCCATGAGAATGTCCCAGTTTTTCTGGAAAATCATCTTCAAAACATTTGAGTCTGCGTTATAAGTAGTTGTAAGGGATCTTAAGAAAATTCCTCTGCTACTGTTGTGCATATGGTGATCTAAAGAAATATCACATGTAGAAGTGGGAACTAAAACTTCTTTTCCTTGGTGATTAGTATCTTCCCTTATCTGTAGATTGGTAATCAAGCCTGGTGATATAATATTAGATGGATTACTCTGACAAACAGGCTGATGTTCATCTACCAAAGAAAAGTCCACTATAGGTCTAAAATGTCCAGACTATCTTTTCCTAGTCACTTCTTCATATATTTTAATAATTAAATCTGTTGGATATGCTCTCTTCAAAAACATCTCTTTCAAATTAATGCATTCCAACTCAAAATCTTCATCTCTTGATACCATCCGAGCTGCTCTTACCATTTGGCCTTTAACAACCAACCTTTTCTGGTGCTCAGAATGGGAACTACTGTAATGAAGAAATGAGATGGAATACATCTTTTTTATGAATAGTAGTAGCATACATGCTATTACCTAAGTCCTTACAAAGGTGAACATCCAAGTAATCCATATATTGGCTGTCTACTACCCAAGTGAAGTGTAGGAAAGAAGTAGTAGTATTGATGTAACATAAAAAAGAGTCTGTTCCTGGGGGCCTCCCCATATCAAACCTATATCATCTTGGCATCTGTGGTACATTTTGATGTAAGGGTAGTATAAAGACTTAAATACAAACTTTTTCTTCCAGTGTGCCATAACTGCATTAACAAATGCCCCCCCACATGCTGAACCCATGGCAACACCAGTCTGTTGAAGGTAATATTTACCAACAAAAAGTTATTTAACAATACGATTTCCAATAGCTCTAAGATGAGGTTAATTTTCTCTTGATGAATTCTATATTCTAACAAAAATTCATTAACCCAATCCAAACCAGCTGTCTGTGGGATAACAGTGTACAAGTCTTTTACATCAATTATAACCAGTAGGTCATTTTTATCAAAGACCAAGTTGTTAATATGTTGTAAAAAAGTCCAAGAGTCCTTACAGATCTGAGTTTCTCTTACTAACACTTTTTTTAATTCATAATCTACGTACTGGGCGCATGCTGATGAAATAGAGTCTCTTCCGTCCACTAACGGCCTCATGGGGGGGTCAATGAGGCCCTTGTGGATTTTGGGTATACAGAAGAATACTGGGATCCTTGGAGTAATGATGTTTAAATAATTGTATAATGAAATGTTTATTCTCCTTTCTATAAACATATCATTTAATTGTCCCAAAATTCTTCTATAAGCCCCATTCAATTTGTTAAGTGAGACTTCTCTATAGTTGTCACTATTAAGCATGCTATACAGTTTGTGAGTATAAGTTTCCACGTCCATAATCACAACCCCCCCACCTTTATCTGACTTCATAATCCTTATTTCCTGTCTTTGTAATGATTGCAAACAATTATGTTCTAATTCACTGATATTAGAGTCACAATGTGTAGCTGATTTTTTACATTTCTGCAGATTATATAAATCTAGCTCACAAAGCTTCTCATAGACAGCTAACCTAGTATGTAACAGGGGATTGTAAGTGGAACTGATCTTGAAAATATTGTTGTTCATATTTATTTATGAACTTCCATGTATTAACTGTAGATTCAACTTTCTTAAATAGATTTCAAATCAGTAATTGTGTCAACTACATTAAATTTCTTGCTAGGTATGAATGTCATACCTTTAGAAAGAAAATCTACTGTTGTTTCTTCAATATCTAATGCAGTGTAGTATACAGCAAAATCTTTTTCTCTATTAAAAACTACATCACATGGAAAACCATCAGTATTATGCTCAGAACAATTTGAAAACTCTTCTTCATTCACTAAATATATTCACTAAATAGCCGTTGTAAAGTATTACACTTTGAAATGTACTGGTTGTGTATGGACACGAAACAGTTCAACCTACAGATATACACACACACACACACACACACACACACACACACACACACACACACACACTCTTACAGTTGCCAGTACTGAGATTAGAACTGTTATCTAAGTAGTGTTTTACACTACAATATCACACAGTTATCATGAGAGCCACAGAGCTTATACAGTAGAGAAGTGTCCAAAGGTATCTTTGAAGGTGAGTGACATCAGCAGCAGTGCTAAAGTAGGGGTAAGGGAAGTGTAGTGAGTGCGAATGGCCTCAAAATCATGTCTCTACAAAAATAAACATTCTTTCTCAGACAAACACACATTTTCATAGTTGCCAGGAACAGAATTAGAACTCTTACCTAACTAGGTTGCTGCACTATAGTGCTGCACAGTTATCACAAACCCCACAGAGCTTATATGTTGATGAACTCTCCAAAGATATCTTTGAAGGTGAGTGACATCAGCAGAAGTGCTAAAGGAGGGGTAAGGGAAGTGTAGTGAGTGGGAATGGCGTCAAAATCATGTCTTTATAAAGACACACACACTTTCTCACACAAACACACACATTTTTACAGTTGCCAGGACCGGGATTCAACCTACCTTGTTTGCTGCACTACCATATTACAAAGTTATCACAAGCACCATGGAGCTTATATGGTGGAGAGCTGTCCAAAGGTATCTTTGAAGGTGAATGACATCAGCAGCAGTACTAAAGGAGCGGTAAGAGAAGTATAGTGAGTGTGAATGGCCTCAAAATCTCTACAAAGACACACACTCTCACACAAACACACACATTTTCATAGTTGCCAGGACCAGGATTCCTACCTAACTAAACTATAGTATTATGCAGTTATTGCGAGCACCACAGAGCTTATAGAGCAGCAAGCTGCCCAAAGGGTTATTTCAGGGTGACTGACTTCAGCAGGCGTGCTAAGGTAAGGCAATGGGAAGTGTAATGAGTGTGAATGGGCTCAAACTCATTCATCTAGAAACACACACACACACACACACACACACACACACACACACACACACACACACACACACAACTTTACATTTGACAGGACTGAGATTACAACTGCTACATGAATATTTATTTGTACTATAGTGTTACACAGTTATCACAAGCACCACTGAGACTATAGGGCTGAAGGCTAACAAAAGGAATTTTTACAATGAATGACATCAGCACATCACGTGATATAGGCCAATGGGATGTGTACTGGGTGGGAAAGGCCTCATAATGGGATTCTCTCTGTCACTATTTGTCGCTCTTTTCCCCATGTCTCCCTGTGTGTATGTTTGACATATTATATTATGTTGGCCTTAGATATGTGTGAGTATTCCTATCCAATGTGTGTGTGTGTGTGTGTGTGTGTGTGTGTGTGTGTGTGTGTGTGTGTGTGTGTGTGTATGCATGCAAAGCCATCTGCAAATAACAGATATCTATAGTTCACTGCGTTGTCAGATATGGGCTTCATTTCTCTAAGTGTAGGAGCATGCCCAGTTTGACCTTCTATATTGAGTGTATGCATCCATTCCTGGGAGAGTTGGACTCCAGTTCAGAGTTTTGTGTGCTACAGCTACACCTACCAACCTGTTTCTGCAGGATATCTGTAGATAGGTTGCCAATATGGAGACACAATGGGTGTAACATACAGGGGATACTGTAACTATTGCTGTCTGTGCAGCTTGTGTAACATGATTGGTTGTAGCAAAGATTTTCTGACATATGTACTGTTTTACACTGTGATGTATCATGTCATCAACTACTGACAGTTATCATTCTTTGCTCACAGTTATTCACCAGGGAAATACAAGATGAATGAAGCTGAGACCAATATTCTGAGGCATAGACTACGCATTCTGGCACACTCCTGCCATTGTGGAGGGGTAGCTACAGACAATAGCCCACTGGTTCTGTGCAAATGGTCCAACACCTTGGTAGTATGCTGGCTGGGGATCCCCTTCTTGTGCTTTTATCAACTTAACGGAATGGCCATATCCTGCTGGGGCCATACCTCTCAGCTGTACAAATACACCCAGGTTATCCAGAGGCAGGACTCTTATATCTGGTCAGTTTACCTTCACATTGTGGTTTACAAGCAGTTTTGTGGCTATTCATTCATGGGTTTGCAGTCAGGGAGAAGTATGGGCAGAAATTAGAGTTTCAGACTTCACACACTCCATGACATCCATGCTTCTACACCCCCCCCCCCTCTGTTATTCTGTCCTCTTCCTAACATTTTGAAAGCAATATCTCCAAGGTATCCCTATAGTTGAGCCTTTATCACAGTAGTATTTATGGCCTGGTCCACAGTTCTTGCAGTAGGACATGGGAAGGAATGCTACTGGCATTTGTCAGCATGGCCTTGCATTTGTTTTTTGTGTACTGTGTTAGGTTGTTAGTTAGGACCCCCTCATATTCCATACACTGGTACTCTGGGTGAGGCATGGGCCTTTTGAGGCCATTTGAGAGTGCTGCAGGCCATCTGTAGCAGGCCAGTGCATTCTGTCACTCATACGTTCCCAGGCTGCAAGCCAGTGGATTACCCTGTGGTGACAGTGGTAAGTGGTTGAGGTGTTCCTGTCAATCCTTCCTGTTCATACTGATCCACGAGTCAGGATGTGGTCAGGTTACTGCTTACAGCTAGGGACACACCTGCATGGGACACCTATTCAGCATGCAGCATCATGTATGTATTCCCATACAGAGATGGGTTCATGCTGTACTCATTCCCTACAGCAAGAATATGACCTGTGATAAACCTGTGGCTGATGGTGGGGTGAGCTGGTTGCATGTGTTATATGGAAGCTACTTGTACCTGACTCACAGATATACCTGGGACATTCCCCTTATGTTGCCTTATGTGTGAACATGGGCAGCCTGTCATTATTTTATAACTGTGCCTTTTGTGGTCTGCCAGTAATTGGCCAGATACTAGAGGGACAACTAATGTGATGCTAACCTCTATGTATAATTCCAAACTTGTGTGCAGTTGACAGTTATTTTATAATTACTCTGTGTAGGTTACTCCCACCTGTGTACTGTTTCTATGTATGGTCCCCCATTCATGGCATGTCCAGCTTTCTGACAGTGACAGATATTGACATCTGGACAGTAAGTATGTACAACTGCTGACATGGGTGTAGGCGAGAAGAAGTGTGGTTGACACTGCAGTTGTTGGAACATGACCCTGTTGACCACAGTACTGTACCTAGGCCACTGAGACACAATCATCCAGGCCCACATGCTGACCACTTCCAGGCAATATTAAATACACAACAAACTTACCACACTGACCCCTGCATATTGTACACATCCAACAATGTAGATTGGGACAGCTCTGGCACTCTGTGCTCCAGTGATATTACTCCTTAAACATGTTACTGCATTTCTACATGGGATTGTGTGTGGGGGGGGGGGTGCACACATGAAGACTTTAAACATTTGCGATGACTGTACTGGTATTTCAGTTGCTCTTTGACTTCCATTTCATATTGTATTGTGACCTGTCGTGCAGAAAGGAGGCATATCAGTAGAGTACACGTTAGATTTTAATGACATAAATTTCAGTTTCAGACTTCTCACCATTCAGAACTAAAATGCAACTGCCAGACCTATTGTAGTATGCCTGTGTAGGTCTGGAGGGAGGCTGTTCACCATTGCCATCATTTGGGGGCCTTAGCCTGGCCTTTCTTTATGGTCATCTACACCTGTCCTGGTAGGTGAGGCTGGTGGTGGGTATGTGACCCTCATTGACATCCATGTGTGTGACCTATTGACACCCACAGTTATTTGGGCCGTCACATGTACTTCAGTGGAAGTTGTCACCTTGTGTAGTACTGCCTAGTATGTTAACACCAGTATTTGTTATGGATTTCCTGCTGTCCCATATAGCTGTCAGCTGTCTGCTGCTATCCCATTCAGCCACCCAATTCTCTTGCATGCTTGCATCCATACCACACATACAACTATCAGAACATACTACTCCATTCAGTAATTGATAGGAAAGGTGACTTACCTCATTGCTGGGCCAGTATCGAGGACAGTGCTGGATGGCTGACTATGTCGGGTGCACATAGTACACTCCCTATACATGGTAAAGCACAGGTAGTGTCATGTTTGACATCCCTTTTACTGTATGTGCAAGTTAGAGAGAGGTATCAGTCCCTGGATCCCTACAGTGTCAGTGTGTGTGCTATATGTTGCGTCTTTGCCAAGGCCTGGGCATACTGGGCACACCTCCTTCTGCCTACAGGGGCAGGCTTAGGAAGTTCCTCCTCCGAGTCCCTCTGTGCCTGTGCTGGCCTTGGCAGTGGTGGGGGGCTGTGTGGCCCTGCCCCGTGCTGTTCCTGCTGCAGCTGTTTCTGCAAGATCATATTGTGTAGCATGGCACATACTATGGCCATTTGTGTACATGTAGCTGGAGAGTACTGCAAGGCTCCAGTGGATATATCAAGGCAGCAGAACCATGACTTGAGCATCCCAAACACACGCTCTACAATGATCCTGGTTTGTGAGTGTGCCTCATTATGGTGTTCTTGTTTGGGTGTGTGTGCATTTCTGATGGGTGTCATTAGCCAAGGCTCCAGTGCATAGTCAGCATCTCCCTCTAGATGGCCATATGGGATGTCCCCTCTGGCAAACCCCTGATACAGCTGTGAGGAATGCAAGATGTGGGAGTCGTGATAGCTTCCAGGGCTGCCAGCACACACGTTCATGATAATGCCGTGGGCATCGCACATGACCTGGTAGTTGGAGGGGAAGCCCTTGCAGTTTATGCAATCCCTACCCCGCTCCCTGGGTGGTGCTTTGATGCGGATATGCGTGCAGTCTATAGCACCAACTACCTCAGGTTATTCTGCTATATGGTGGAAGAGACGCATTCTTCTGGTCAACGCCTCACGGGTGTTATGAAAATATATGTGTTCATTGGCATGTGGTGTCATGGCATCTGGGAACTGATGGAGTCCCCTGGATGCTGATGCCTGTGAGACCCCTCATGATATCCTCAGTTGGATTTTGGAAGGTACCTGTGGCTAGTATTCTTAAGCCTACACACACCGTGGTATCCAATGGGATGGGTTCCCCTCTGTTGGTTCTGTGTGTGAGGCGGGAATGGCACAGCTGGACGATTTGCTATAGAATGTCCCTGTCCACCCTATAGCTCTCCACTATCTCCAGCTCATGTAGGCCCTGGTAGGTTACCCTGGGTCTGTACACTCTTCTCCTCCTCCTCACTGTGGGTCGGTTGTCAGCATTGTCCTCCTCACCACCCTCAGTCTCTAGCACATATTGATGGAGTAAAGCAGCATCAGCCTCTAACATTTTTAGTTAGTTTTGCCAGTTACCACCCCCCCCCCCCCATCTGTGTACACCAGTGGTGTAGAGTTTGTGGGAAAAAACAGTCTGAAAGGTGTTTGCATAGTTTATAATAGTGTGCTGGGCTTCTGCATGTGTAATTGGCTGATTCTGATACATTCCACCTGCCAGCTATGCTAGATGTTCATCGTGTTACCCTGCTGCAGTCATCACACTTGGGTTATCCTGTCGTCAGGCGGTCCCGCAGTCGGCCGGAATTCCAAAGTCTTGGTCCGGCGTCGGTTGCTGTCGCCTCTTCCCTGACGTCAGTGCGCCAGGGGTATATATAATGCAACCAAAGCCATTTTCTTCAGTCTTTCTTGCCACGCGGTGCCCAAGCAGAAGCAGTTCGCAAGTGCCGGTCGGCCGACTCCTGAGATTTTCGAATTCGAATTTCAGACCGAAGTCTTCTATAAAGCTAAGTACCCCGTTGGGGAAATTTTTTTGCCTCAGACCGATGTCAGAAAAAGTTAACAATTGTATTTCTTGTGGGAAGCAAATACCTCATAAGGATTTTCATTCTTATTGCATACCTTGCCTAGGCCCAGACCACAACGTCACTACTTGTCGGTTTTGTGCTAGGTTTAATAAGCGTACTATTAAAAGATGGTTTGATTTTGCACGACACTACTTCGGTAGGAAATTTAACTACACCATGCCGTCGGAGCAACCGACTACCGGCGTGCACAAAAAAACGCAAGGATAAGAACAGACGGCCCAGGCCTAAGCCAGATTCCGAGGCCTCAGCCAAGCCAGTCTCCGGTTCTCCGGTCCTCAGTGAGGCTCCGACGCAGCCCCTGACTACCGCAGATCTGGAACCCAAGACCGCTACGGAATTTTTGGCGGAATGCTCCAGGCCGACACAGCCATTTAGTTCAGGCCCTTCCGACGACATTGCTACAAAGGATGTCAGTGCTACAGAAAAGCCATCGGTTTCTGATGGCGTTTTCAGACCGATGACCCTCACCATTAAAACGTTTTCTAAGACGAAGACTCCTACTAAATCTAAAAGGACTGCACTTCAGTCTCCTGTTCAAGGCCCCATGCCTAAGAAACAAATGCTCAAAATGGCTGAGGATTTGATTTCTTTAATCAGGGGTTCCCAGCCCCCTCCTGACAAAAGGCCTAGACAAGAGGAAGATTATGCATCCTCTGAACAAGTGTCCATTTCTTCAGACTCCTTCTCTCCTTATGAAGATTCTGATGCTGAGGACTCTATTCCCTCAGCTTCTCCTCCTGAAGACTACTCCTTTGGGGAAACTTTACACACTATGAGGGAACATTTTCACTGGGAAGGTCAGGACTACTCTGACTCGAGGAAAAGGCTCATAGAGTTTCTTTTACTCCCCCAACACAGACCACTTGCCATCCCAGCAGTTTTGGACATTGTGGATGATGTTTACTTAGAATCCAGTTTCAACCCAGACTCTCTACCTCCTGCTCCGGCTAAGCCTGACAGATACTATAGAGTGCCTGATTCCCACAAATTTCTTTACAAAAGCCCTGTAGCTGATCCAGAGACTATCTCCCAGGGACCCAAGGGGGCTAAGGCTTCTATGGCTAAAAACACAGTACCTTCTGAGAGAGATTCCAGAGCACTAGACAGGTGGGGGAAAAAAGTTTACACCTCAGCCACACTAGCTATGAGGGCAGTAAATTGCCAATTTCACATGCTTAAGTATCAGCAATTCCTAATCTCTCAGTTAAAGCAAAGAATAACCACTCTCCCTCAACAATCTGAATTGAAAGAAGTACAGGATCTGTTACACGCCACTGAGCAGGTGGGCAAATATACCTTACAATGTGGGTTTGATTCTCTGGAGGCCTCCTGCAGCAGCTGTGTCACTGGGTCTGTTATAAAGCAAAACTACTAGATCAGCAGGATGTTCCAACAAAAATTGGTCCTTTCCATTCTGACAGACCACAGACTACAACACAGAAGGGAGGAAGAAGAGTCCCACCAGTCCACTAGAAGGCAAACTCACAAACTTGCACCTCATCTGCAATCAAGTCTTGACAGCAATAGCCTCTTGAGGGAGCCTTTTGCAGATGCACTGGCACATTGTCACAAAGGACAAAGGTCCTAGACATACATTTATGAGGATACAGATCATGAGGATTCACCTTTCCACTGAAAAGAGGAAGAGGAAAAAGAGCCTGCCACAAAATCAATGGGCATCAATGCAAAGAGGCACAAAGTCAGCATTCAGGCCTGGATGGCCATTCAACAATGCCTACATGAGAGCAAGGGCCAAGGATTTTACTCAAGACTCTTTCTAGTGCCCAGAAAGGACAATGCTGGAGACCAAAGTTGCAGAAGATATAGTCTTCACAAAATGTCAAATATATCCATACCTAATATTTCAAGACAATGGCAACAAACACTCAATTAATACAATTTGCAAAGCTGCATATGAGGAAATTACAGTGGTAAACTATCACAACAGGTGCTTCAGATTACAGCAGATCAAAGAAATCTGCACATAAATCAAAAGAGATGCTGCTGTACAGAAAGCCCTGACAGCCTTTCAGGATCTATTACATCCAGGACAACTGCAATAATCTTGTGGAACACAGGTGGAAAATAGATCCACAAAATATTTGCAATGATAACTCAAAATGGGGGCTTTTCAGACGACCTGTTTTTTGCAGTCCTCAAACTATCAAACAAAAAAAAATTTTTAGGACATTTCATCATCATCTTGCCCGGAAAGGACGACTTCTCTCAGTTGGAAAAAAAAACCTGACAGTATATGCCTTCCCTCCATTTCCTCACCCACAAAGGTTCTTCTGAAAGTCAAAAGGAGAAACTATGGCCCACAGCCCACCATGGATATTGCCTCAAATCCCATTTGCTCTCACACACAAATAATCAGATTCTACACAGCTAGCTCAAAACTTTAAATCTGGCTGCGTGGCAAATCTACTAAACATCCAACCAGCTCCTATTTCCCAAGCAGTTCTAGATGTAATTCTGGAAGCCAGGAGACCAAGCGCCAGGAAGGCTTATTCGGACAAATGGAAAAGGTTTTGTGCTTGGAACCAAGCTAAAGGCCAAGACACAATTCAGCCTCACATGCCTCCCATTCTACAGTATTTAGCTGAGATGTTGCACAAAGGACTTTCTTTTTCCTCCATTAAAATCCATGCTTCAGCTATTTCAGCTCACTACAACACGGATCCACCTTTATTTTCACATCTTCTTCTAAGGCAGTTCCTCAGAGGGGCAAAAAACATTAGACCACCCAGGAGAGCTCCTACACCAACATGGGACCTCAATTTTGTTCTGGAAAAAACTAACACTACCTCCCTTTGAACCAGCTTTTTCTGCAGATCTTCAGTTCCTATCATGGAAGACTGTCCTGCTGCTAGCAATAACTTCAGCTAGAAGAGTCTCAGAGCTACAGGCACTAATGGCAGTGGAACCTTTCCTCATTTTTCATCAAGACAGAGTTTCTCTATGAACTAATCCTTCCTTTATGCCTAAGGTGGTTTCCAGTGTGGCTTTAAATCAAACCATCCACTTACCCACCTTTTTCCCAAATCCACAGAACAAAGGTGAGAGACTCCTACATTCCTTGGACATTCACAGGCAACTTCGTTACTACTTGGACAAAACTAAGGCTTTCAGAAAATCTGACCAGCTCTTTGTATCCTATGTTACAGCTTCTCAAGGAAAAGCTATATCAAAACAAACCATTTCTAAATGGATAGGTCATTGCATACGTTTCTGCTATACCCATCATGGGAAACCAGTCCCTGCTACCTTTAGGTCCCACTCTACCAGGGCAACAGCTACTTCTACAGCCTTTCTCAGGGGGGGTTCCAACCAAGGAGATTTTAGAAGCTGCAACTTGGAGTTCAGTACACACCTTTACCAAACACTATTACTTATATCTTTACTCTAAGACCAGGGCGGGCTTCGCCACTGCAGTTCTGCAGGGCCTTATAGCCTCCACTAACCCTATCTGATACCTCCCCCCTTCCTCAGCTTTGGGATTCAACCCAAGTGTGATGACTGCAGCAGGGTAACACGATGAACATAGTACAGTTTTGTACCTACCATAAATGTAGATGTTCGAGTGTTCACCCTGCTGCAGTCCAGGTTACCCTCCCTCCATCCCCTCTGATCTACTGGCTAATTCTCTTCAATACCTTACTGATGTATTTGCTTATAGCTGAAGGGATTTTGTGTTTGTGCAGAGGTTACTCCATTTGGTACTAATTTCTGACCACCTTTTTGGGGGCACCTGACATCTGGGGCAAGAAAAACTGAAGAAAATGGCATTGGTTGCATTATATATACCCCTGGCGCACTGACGTCAGGGAAGAGGCGACAACAACCGACGCCGGACCAAGACTTTGGAATTCCAGCCGACTGCAGGACTGCCTGATGACAGGATAACCCAAGTGTGATGACTGCAGCAGGGTGAACACTCGAACATCTACATTTATGGTAGGTACAAAACTGTACTTTCTCCTTGATTGCCTTCCTACTGCTGTTTCCCCTTCCCACTTCCTCCCTATTTAAGCCCTGAGGTGTGCCACCCATAACCAGTGCTAAAATGTAAACAGTGCTGTCATTTCCTCTTTTTTTTTCGGTTTATGTTTAAACACCAGTGTGCGGCACGCACACCCATTTAATTACCAAGAGCTACAGAAGAAAGCATACATGCTTACTTTTACAGTTAAGATCTGCATGCTGAAATTGTTAGTAATGTATGGAAGACTGATAATTTTAATACAGTTATGTTCTTCTGTGATGAATGCATACCTCCGCCCTCTCTTGAATCTCTCTCGTCTTTCAGCGTGCAAGTCCCTGTTTACTGAAATTTCAAGCGCAGCTGAAAAATAAAGGAGAGAAAAAGAGACGTGAAAGCATTATGCATACAAGTCTTGGCTATCTAAAGCTTTCCACATCATTAAAGTTGCTTTATCTGTATTCTTTATCTGTATCTGCATTCTTACACAACTGTGGGATGTCAGCACTCCTAAACTCATCCAGCCAATGGTTGAGTTGTGCCTGCTTGCACCATTTCATATCATTATAATGGTGTCTGCATTGCTTACCAGTGCGTGGTATGACAGTCACATTGGAGACAGCCTTGGCTAGAATGTTTCAAGCCTCAGCCTTCTACTGAGCCCCAGTATAGTTTCCCTGCAGCAGCCTATCACTGTAGCACTTTATGAGAAGTACAACAAATGTTTTTGACTCTTCCACTCCCCACCTTTGATCCCTGAATTGGGCACCATCCTTCTCACCTCCTGCCATGTCTGCACAGATCCTCCAGCAACAGTAAAAGTGTTTTCCCGGCAATTTGTGATGTTGTGTTTTATGGCCAGTTAGCAAAAACACTCAACCATGGCAACCACATTTGTGTGATGTGAAGTAGAGAGCAACATTGCCAGACAGAGAGAAAGGCATTTTATGAAACAGGAAGGATAATGTGACATTCAACTTTTCTCCCGGATTCAGCAAGCTCTGCATGGTGTGCAGGACTAGTGCAGGAGCTCCAACAGGCAATGTCAGCCATGCCATCCAGGAATAAGCTGTAGGGACGTGCATGAGCGCTTCTGCACTAGTCCTGCACGGACTCAGCCGCTGTATGCAAATTACCCCATTTGCAGGTGAAATCCATGCAAATGAGGTGAAATTGTGATCCAGGAAGCTGGAAGCCGGCCGTGCAGGACTAGTGTAATCTGCAAAAATGCACTCGACCAGTAACCGATTACATTTCTGCAAACTACAAAATGGAGCCATGATAGCTCCAACTAAAGGGTGGATATTATGTAGAAAGCATGCCAATGGCCAATTATATTATAACTAACAGAGGGGAACCCATCCCAGTGGATACCAAGGTATGTATAGGCCTAAGAATACTAGCTACAGGTCCCTTCCAAAGGCCAACTGGGGATATCATGGGGATCTCACAGGCATCAGCATCCATGGTACTCCACCAGTTCCTGGATGCCATGTCAGCACATGCCGGTGTGCACATATATTTCCCCAACACCCGTGAGGTGTTGGCCAGCAATATTCATCTCTTCCACCAAGTAGCAGAATACCCTGAGGTAGTGGGTGCTATAGACTACATGCACATCCACATCAAAGCATCACCCGGTGAGCGGGGTATGGTCAACATCAACCGCAAGGGCTTCCCCTCCATCAACTGCCAGGTCATGTACAATGCCCAGGGCATAATAATGAATGTATGTGCTGGCTGCCCTGGAAGCTATCACGATTCCCACATCTGGCATCTGACGCAGCTGTACCAGACATTTGCCAGTGGGGACATCCCTTACGGTCACCTAGTGAGGGATGCTGGTTACACACTGGAGCAGTGGCTGGTGACACCCATCAGAAATGCACTCACACCCAAACAAGAACACCATAATGAGGCACATTCACATACCAGAATTCTAATAGAGCGTGTGTTTGGGATGCTCAAGTCACGGTTCTGGTACCTGGATACATTCAGTGGAGCCTACTCAAATTGTCATCGTATGTGCCATGCTAGACAATATGATCTTGCGGAAACAGCTGCAGCAGGAACAGCATGGGGCAGGGCCACACAGCCCCCCACCATTGCCAAGGCCTGCACAGAGTGACTCGGAGGAGGAACAACCTGTGCCTGCTCCAGTAGGCAGAAGGAGGTATGCCCAGTATGCCCTGGTCTTGGCAAAGAGGTAATGCATAGCACATACAGTGACACAGGAGGAACCCAGGGAATGACACCTCTCTCTGACACGCACATACAGTAAAAGGGATGCCAAACATGACACTACCTGTGCTCAGCCATGTGTAGGGAGTGTACTATGTGCATCCGACATAGGCAGCCCTCCAGCACTATCCTCAATACTGGCACACCTACAAGGTAAGTCACTCTCCTTACCAATTGCCGAATGGAGTAGTATGTGTTGTTACCTGTATCTATGGTATGGATGTGAGCATGCAAGGGAATCAGGTGGCTGAAAGGGATTCCAGCAGATAGTAGACATCTAGAGTGGCAGCATGAGATCTGTAACAAATACTGGGCCACATGTGTGTCCATATGACACACACATGCCAGTCAGAGAGGTGCAGATACCCAACAACAGTCTCAGCCAGCAGGACAGGTGTAGACAAACACAAACAAAGGCTGTGCTAAGGACTCTGAATGATGACTATGGGTAAGCCCCCCCCAGGCCTACACAGACAGACTACATCAGGTCAGGCAGTGGGATATTAGTTCTGAAGGGTAGAAAGTCAGAAACTAATATGTAGATCAATCAAACCTAAGACCTGTAGTACACTGATATGCCTCTAGTCAGCATGATAGGTTAGAAAACAGAATGAAATGGAGTACCTGACATATCAGTACAGTCATAGCAAATGTGTACAAGTGTCAGGTGTGCCCTCCCAATCCAGTGTAGCAATGTAGAAACAATCAGGTGTGCCCCCCCAAATCCTATGTAGACATATAGTAACAGGCAGTTGTGCCCTCCCAATCCTATGTAGACATGTAGTAACAGTCAGGTGTGCCCCCCCAATCCTATGTAGAAATGTAGTAAGCCAGAAAATAGAACCTGATCTCTCCACGATGTGTCACGATAGATGTTTCTTTCTAGAAATGTAGTAACATGTATGTGTAGGTATAATACCAGTGGAGCACAGATGCCCAGAGGTGGCCAAGGTAGCAGGATAGATTGTAGCATTTGTACAATATGCAGGTATGTGTGTGTTAGGTTGGTGTGTGTTTCATGTTGTGTGAGAGTGGTCAGTATGTATGCATGTTGAGGATTGACCTGCTGGCCATTGCCCACTACTGCCGATGACAGGGCCAAGTCCTCACAACTGCAATGCCAAAGACAATTCCCACCAGTATATCACATGCTAGCAGTAAGCCATTGTAAATGTATGGTGGTAATATGTGTCACCATCTGAAAGTTGGACATGGCATGGCTTTTGGGCTAGATATACAAGCAGTATACAGGGAAAAGTACCCCAGACATGCAGTATATAATGTGTACTGTGAAATGGACACACACTTGGAATTGTACATACAGGCATGCATCACATTATCAGGGCCTGTAGTAGGGAATACCGATGTCGTCTGGCCGAACACTTGCAGATCACAGAGGTGATAGGACGGATGTATTGGGAAACAGCTGATGTACCTGCACATACCAGCATAACTGGAATGCCCCATGCATATCTGTGAGTCAGATATAAGTAGTGTTCATAGCACACATGCACCAGCTGACTCAAACACCACCCACAGATACCTCTCTGGTTGTATCCCTGCTGTTGGGAATGGGTACAATATGTCCCCCACCTGTGTATGGCAATAGCGAAAGAATGCAGCATGCAGTGCAGATGTCCCATGCAGGTGTGTCCCTAGCTGTAGCTAGCACCCTGTCAGCATCCACACCACCTGATCAATACTGATAGAAAGTATTGGCACGGACACCTAGCACACCTACCCTGTCACCCCAGTGGAATAAACTGTATAGCGGTCTGGGCCTGTAGGACTGACAGAATGCAACTGCCTGCCACAGCTGGCCTGCATCACCACTAAATGGCCTACAGGACTCTGCCAGTGGCCTATATCTCACACGTACTGCCAATGCATGTTATGTCATGGACACCCAAATAACAACATAACACACTCCACATAAGCCATATGCAAGGCCATGTGGACAAACCACAGTAACACGTCCACCATGTCCCACTGCATGAACTGTGGACCAACACCAAAGCACAGCTGTGATGAAGTGATAACCTTAGGGAAAGTATCAGAGAATGTATGCATAATGTATGGAAGTGGATAGAATAATAGAGGAGGGGTGGGAGCATGGGCAGCATGGAATGTGCAAGGTCCGACACACAGCTGTGTGCACATACTATCCCTGGCTGCAGACACATAAATGGGTGGCTACAAACTAGCCCATACACCACAATAGGGGTAATATCCTGATTTACAACCCCTGCCTCTGGGTAACCTTGTGTGACTCTGTACAGCTGTGAGGTATTGCCACAGCAAGATAAGGCCATACTGTCATGTCGATGGATGTACAAGTATTGGGTCCTCTGCCAGCACTGTATGAAGGTGCTGAACTGGATACACAGAACCCAGCAGCAAGTGTCTGCAGCTCCCCCTCCAGAATGGCATAACTTTCCATTAATATTTAGGCGTTTGCCCACAATACTGGACACAGCTGCATTCACCCTTGTTTCCCAGGACATCACTGTGAGCAAGAATGTCCACCTGACAGTACTTGAGGACATAAAACATTACAGTGTATAACAGTACATGTCTGAATATCCCTGCTAACACCAGTACCATGTAGCAGAAGCAGCACAGACACAATCACCTACAGTACACACTATCCCTTGCACAGTTTAATCCCATATTGCCAAATGATCTACAGATACCCTGCAGAAACAGTTTGCTACCTGTAGGTGTACAACACAAACGTCTGCAATGGAGTACAAACTACCTGGAATGGATCCACACATTCAATATAGAAGGCATACCAGGCATGCTCTCACACTTAGAGAAATGAAGACAGTATAGAGAAATGAAGGCAATGTCAGACAACGACATACTGAAAGGTCATATTGGGCATGCTCACACACCTAAACAAATGAAGCCCATGTCTACAAACAACGGTGGACCATACATATCTGACAGTTGCAGATGTTGGGGCATACACTCCTCATGTCTGCAAACAGTGGACCATACATATCTGACAGTTGCAGGTGTAAGTACATACACTCCTCAGTATGCACCAGTCATGCTTTGCACACACAATGGATTGGAATACAGACATATATCTAAGGACAACACACTATAATATGCCAAAAGTAGACATACATAGATGTGTGGAAGAGAGTGACAGTGACAAAGAGACTTCCATCATGAGGCCTGTCCCACCCAGCACAGAGCCAAATGGCTACAACCACGTGATGTGTAAATGTCACTCACTGTAGTATTTAGCCACTGGTATCCATCAGCATTACAAACTCTGTGGTGCAAGTGCTAGCTGTGCAACATAACTATACAAGGCAGTAGTCATCTGCGGAATATAAACCTGCATGTGCCTGCGTGTGGTGTGTCAACCTCTAGATGAGTGGGTGATGGCCCATGCACACACACTGCCCTCTCCATAGCCCTACTATGACAAGCCTGATGTCATCCACTTTAAAATGCACCTTTGGGAACGGAGTACCTCAGTAAACTTTGTGGCGCGTCCTAAAACTGTGTAATGCTGTAGTGTGATAAACTAGTTAGGTAGGAGTTCTAATCCCAGACATAACAACTGTGTATGTCTCTCTGTCTGTGTAGGGAGCAATGCTTTTTAGGCTAGTCACACTCACTACAATTCAAATGCCCTACTTTGGCAAGGCTGCTGATGTCATTCACTGTGAAATACACCTTTGGGAAAGGTGTATTCCAATAATCTCCGTGGCGTGCCTATAACTGCATAATGCTGTCGTGTGATAAACTAGTTAGGTAGGAGTTCTAATCCCAGACATGGCATCTGTGTGTCCTTTTTAGGCTAGTCACACTCACTGCAATTCAAATGCCCTACTCTGGCAAGGCTGCTGATGTCATTCCCTGTGAAATACACCTTTGGGGATAGGTGTAGCACTGTAATCTCTGTGGCACGTCCTATAACTGTGTAATGCTGTAGTGTGATAAGCTTGCTAGATAGGAGTTCTAATCCCAGACATGGCAACTGTTTATGTGTCTCTGTCTCTGTAGGAAGCTATGCGTTTTAGGCTAGACACACTCACTGCAATTCAAATGCCCTAGTCTGGCAAGGCCACTGATGTCATTCCCTGTGAAATACACCTTTGGGAAAGGTGTAGCCCAGTAATATCTGTGGCGTGTCCTATAACTGTGTAATGCTGTAGTGTGATAAATTAATTAGGTAGGACGCGCCACAGAGATTACTGAAGTACTTCTACCCCAAAGGTGTATTTGCACAGTGACTGACATCAGCAGGCTTCTAATCCCAGACATGGCAACTGTGTGTGTGTGTGTGTGTGTGTGTGTGTGTGTGTGTGTGTGTGTGTAGGGAGCAATGCTTTTTAGGCTAGTCACGCTCACTACAATTCAAATGCCCTACTTTGGCAAGCCTGCTGATGGTATTCCCTGTGACATACACCTTTGGGAAAAATTTAGCCCAGTAACCGCTGTGGTGAGTCCTATAACAGTGTAATGCACATAGCAAGTGTGGATGTTTTTGTGGGTTTTTTTGTATGTATAGGGAGCAGTGCTTTTTAGGCTAGTCACACACACTGCAAACCAAATGCCCTACTTTGCCAAGGCTGCTGATGTCATTCACTGTGAAATACACCTTTAGGAAAGAAGTAGCTCATTAATCTCTGTGGTGTGTCCTGTAACAGCATAATGCTGTACTGTGATATAGTACTTTGGTAGGGGTTCTATTCCTACACATGGCAAGTGTGGATGTTTGTATGTGTGTGTTTCTTTATATGTGTAGGGAGCAGTGCTTTTTAGACTAGTCACACTCAGTACAGTTCAAATGCCTTCCTTTGGCAAGCCTGCTGATGTCAGTCACTGTGAAATACACCTTTGGGGCAGAAGTACTCTAGTAATCTCCGTGGCGCGTCCTATAACTGTGTAATGCTGCAGTGTAATAAACTAGTTAGGTAGGAGTTCTAATCCCAAACATGGCAGGTGGGTGTCTCTGTGTTTCTGTGTTTGTCATTTGTATCCTGTGTGGAGGTGGCTGTGAGTGTGTAACAGCTGGACTCATTG
Source organism: Protopterus annectens (assembly GCF_019279795.1). NCBI lineage: Eukaryota > Metazoa > Chordata > Ceratodontiformes > Protopteridae > Protopterus > Protopterus annectens. The sequence goes on along the minus strand of NC_056741.1, from coordinate 566,306,765 downwards.
CGGAGCGGGTTTTGCAAATTTCTTATATGGTGGCCCGCTTATATGTCACAGTGTCCACCTTACAAGGATAACAGATGTGAAATAGCCGAGAGGCTGGGGTGGCAATCCATACCCCTACATGTGACATCAAGGCCTGGTGAACAAAGTTAGAAACCCTTGTATTACACAGAGAACACTGTCAACCCATGTCTCATACCAAACACACTTGCCTAGGCAACAACTGCTGTGTTGGTAGTACCCTGCATATTGCTCACAGATAGTAACCATGGTGTGATTGCAGTGGACTACAGAGGGCATGGCAGCCTGTCCATCAGTACAATACGCACGTACATGCAGACAATGTGCTTTCACTATGCCCCCCACTGGATGCCTGGAACACCTGCGGTGCCATCAAATGTGACCCACAAAGGACATACCATGCCTTATACACATGCCATGTATGGACAGATGCCACTGATACCAGGGAATACCTGTATCATGCTATCACTGTAGGTGCAGGGTCAGCCTGCTGTCCATTACCTGTTCCCAGCACATGAGGCCAGGACTGGCACATGTGATGATAGCAATCTGTGTACACAACATGGGCCAGACACCCCAGGTACAGTTCAACATGTCACTGTACATGCATGTGGGACATGTGCACATCCCAGACAGCGTCCATGTCATGGACTAAAGAACACATGCATGGCAAGCATTGCATAGCAATGGCCACACACA
>NC_056741.1:566296283-566305548 GCF_019279795.1 Protopterus annectens | reverse complement strand
GGTTTTGGGGGAATAACTGTGTAATGCTGATGTGTAACATGCTAGTTAGGTAGGAGTTCTAGTTCCAGACATGGTAACTGTGAAACTTTGTGTGTGTATGGAGATGAATGATTTTGAGGCCATTCACAGTCACTACACCTCCCATTGCCCTACTTTAATAAGCCTGCTGATGTCAGTCACCTTGAAATATCCCTTTGGACAAAAGCCAGCCTTGTAAACTCCGTGGTGCATGCAATAACTGCATAATGTTTTAGTGTAGCATGCTAGTTAGGTAGGAGTTCTAATCCCAGACATGGCAACTGTGGTGTGTGTGTATGTGTGTGTGTGTGTGTGTGTGTGTGTGTGTGTGTGTGTGTGTGTGTGTGTGTGTGTGTGTGTGTGTGTGTGTGGAGGTGAATGATTTTGAGGCTATTCACAGTCACTACACCTCACATTGCCCACTTTAACAAGCCTGCTGATATCAGTCACCTTGAAATACCCATTTGGACAAGGGCCAACCCAATAAGTCCTGTGGTGCATGTGATAACTGCATAATGCTATAATGTAATGTACTAGGTAGGTAGGAGTTCTCTGCCTAGACACCGCAACTGTGAAACTCTGTGTATGTGGAGATGAATGATTTTGAGGCCTTTCACAGTCACTATACGTCCCATTGCCCTACTTTAACAAGCCTGCTGATGTCAGTCACCTTCAAATTCCCCTTTGGACAAAAGCTAGCCCCATAAGTTCTTTGGGGCTTGTGATAAGTGTGTAATGCTATAGTGTAACATACCTAGTTAGGTAGGAGTTCTAATCCCAGACATAGCAACTGTGAAACTGTGTCTGTGTGTGAGAGTGTGTGTGTCTTTGATAATTCTGATATTATGGACATTCACACTACTCTCCCCTTACCCCTCCTTTAGCACTGCTGCTGATGTTAGTCACCTTCAAAGATACCTGTGGAGAGCTCTCCAACATGTAAGCTCCATGGCACTTGCCATAAATGCGGAACAGTGTAGTAGCAGTAACTACACAGTTATGGCTTAAATCTCATCTGTGGCCACTGTTTGTGTGTGTGTACCTCAAAGATTTTGGCCCCATTTAAACCCAGTACACATCTCTGAGCCTGAATTTAGCAGTCTTAGAAGTACCTGTTGCCAACCCTAAACCATGTCAAGTCAGTGGTGCATGTGGTAAATGCGTAACAAAATGGACTGTAAAAATTGTTAGATAGAGGTTTGAACCTCATTCCTGGCAAATATAAATGTGTAGTTAGGGTAAAATTATTTGGGGATTTCTCACCCACTACATCACCAAGTTCCAGTATTTACAAGGGCTGGTGATGTTCCTCACCTTAGAAGTACCTCGGGACAACATCCATTCTATAGGCTCTGTGACACGTTTGATAAATGTGGTGTATTATAGTAACAATACATAGCTAGGTATGGGTTTGAATCTCAGTACTGACCAGTGTGTGTGTGTGTCTGTCATCTGTATTCTGTGTGGAGGTTGCTGACATTGTGTAATAACAGCATCCATTATGGGGTGGGTTTTGCTAAATTATTATGTTGAGGACCTATTATATGTCACAATGTCCACCTTACAGGGACAACAGATGTCAAAGACCAGAAAGGCTGGTGTAGACAATCCATAGCCCTACATGTGACTTTATGCATTGTTGAACAATATAGGCAGCCCTTCTATTACTCAGAGAACACTCTCCACCCATGTCTCATACACAAATACACTTGACTAGGCAACAACCACTATATTGGTAGTTTCCTGCATATTGCCTCACAGATAGTAACCACAGTGTGATTGCAGTGGACTACATGTCTGTTGAGCACAACAGTGTCACTGACATCAGAAAGTACTGTGATGTGTTACATCTCCTGACTATGTGTTATCCAGCAAGTAAAAGGACATGGCACCCTGTTCCACCCCTGCAGTAGGCTAATAAATGCTTGCAGTGGCCCTTTTGCTATGTTCCCCACTGGACACCTGCAAAAACTGTAGAGTCTGCAAATGTAACTCACAAAGGGAATACCATGTTCATAGGTTCATAGGATCATACTAGGCTATCTGCCCGAGGGCATTTACAAGCCTAGCCCATCGTTGTGTGGCTTACGACACCCCTTTAGTATGGGGAACTATACCCATCATTTTGCTGTGCCTCTGTCGAGCAGTGACACTGAGGTAATCCCTGGGGTATATCTGCGATCTCCCATCCATTGGTCAAGATTTCTCTTGAACAAGGCCAGCGAGGCACTCTGCCTCACATGTACCGGGATTTTGTTCCACAGCATAGGGGGTCTTTGGGTGATGAATCTATCCCTCCAGCACGTCCTATTAATAGCCGTGTCGAGGTTTAAGTCTCCCGCCCTTGTGGCTCTGATGGATCTAGATTTTTTGAGGTGAAGCATATTCATCAAATCTGGGTTTGACATGGCCTTGTATGTCAGGCAAAGGTCACCTCTGAGCAAGCGGTGGCGACTGAATAGAGCTGGAGTTCTTTCAGTCGGGCAGCATAGGACAGATTTTTGAGACCCTTTATCCTTTTGGTGAGGAACGTTTGTGGCCTCTCCAGCTGCTGCAAGTGTCGGGTCAGATACATTCCGAATGGGGCATTGTACTCAATCATTGGTCTGATGAGTGATGAGTAAAGGGAGACTATGACCTCCCTTGATCTAGATGAGAATCCCTTCATGATAAGGTGGGCAATGTAGAAGGTCTTCCTAACTACTTTAGCTACATGGGTGTCGAATGACAGACCTCTATCAACCTGGGTCCCCAGGTCCCTGATAACTTCTTCTGTGCTCAGTGGGTTGCCACCTATTTGGTAGCTAGGGGTAACCTTGTTTTTCCCGAAGGGTATGACTATGCATTTTTTGGCATTTAACTTTAGGCCGTGGCTCTGGCACCAGTTATCCATTTCTGTGAGACCCTTCTGAAGGATATCTGTGTCAGATGTGTTTTCTACTATGGCCAGTTTGCAGTCATCTGCAAACTTTGTCAGCCATAACCCTCCTGTGTTTGCTTGTACTTGGAAAAGTAGATGCCAAACAAGAGTGGGCCGGGACTGAGCCCTGTGGGACACCACTTGTGACAGGCTTTGAGTCTGACATGGTGCCAGCAACTCTGACCCTGTGGGTTCTGTCACTCAGCCAGTTTGCAGCCCATCTTGTGATGTATGGGTTAACATTTAAGCTGATGAGTGTTTCAATGATACCCGAGTGGGGTATTGTATCGAAGGCCTTAGCCAGATCGAGGTAGGCTGTATGGACTGCCTTTCCCTCATCAATGGCTTTGGTGACTGTTTCGAAAAAGTCAACCAAGTTTAAAAGGCATGATCTGCCTTTGACAAAGCCAAATTGGGTTGGATCCAAAGTCTGCAAATTCCCTATGTCTTTATTTATGAGGTCCATTATGATCCTCTCCATGGCTTTGCAGATAAGGCTTGTCAAGCTAATGGGCTGGTAATTTCCAGGGTTGGTGGAGGCACCGCCTTTGTGAAGTGGGACCACAGTTGCAGTGCGCCACTCCCTGGAGTATCCAGAGGTAAGACTTTGATTAAACAGCTGTCCTAGCTGTGGGTTTAATTCCTCATTGAGTTCGTGGAGCACACAGCCGGGGACACCATCAGGTCCCATGGATGCTGTGTGTTTTGCTTTGGAGAGAGCAGTTCACACTTGGGCGCTGGAGATGTTTGGGGGGCTGCAATCATTTGGTATAGATATCTCTCCTTTTGTGGGGGAGGGAGAAGTTTGCACTGAACCTGTCAGCCAGTATGTTGGCAATGTCTGTAGGATCAGTAATCTTCACATCATTTTGAACTAGTTCTGAGCATATCTGGGAGTTTCCTCCCAGGTTTCTAACATAGCTAAAGAAGGCCTTATGATTGTCTTTTGAGTCTTTAGCTATTTTTCTCTCGAAATTTGCTTTGGATGATTTTATGAGAGCTCTTAGTTTTTTACTTATAGTGATCAAGGGTGTCTTACCTTTTAAGGATTTTGCTCTATCTTGTAGTAGCTTCCTCCTTTTGTTGTAGAGTTTGTTTATGGCTGGGGTCCACCAGACTGGACGCTTGCCTTTGGTACAAAGAGTCTTTGTTTTGCTTGGGATTGCCTTATCCATGCAGTCCTGCAGGTGCTGGTAGAAGGCATTTGTAAGTGATTCAGCGGCTTGAGTACTGTTTTCCTCCGGCTCGGGGGCCTTAAAGGAGACCACACTAGTCTTTAGAAGTGTGAAGTCGGCTTTTGAGAAGTTCTTTACTGTGGTCTTTTTTGTTTCAGGTGGGGGTGGGATGGGGACCTCCAGCGAGATTAGTTTGTGATCTGATCTCACCAGTGAGGTATACTTCCGGTGTTGAACATTGTGCTCCCATGTTCGTGATGATGAGATCAAGTATGTTATCTCCTCTTGTGGGGATGGTGACTAGTTGTTCCATGGCATTTGAGTTTATGAATTCCAGGAACTTTTGGGCTAGGGTGTTTGGGCTTGAGTAGTGTTCCCAGTCTATATTAGGGTAATTGAAGTCACCTAGTATGATGGTGTTTGGTGATACATTTATCCCCTCTAGTGTTTTCAGGAAGGCCATGTGAGGTTCCTGAGTTTGTGAGGGTGGCCTGTAACATGCTACAATTTGCAGAGCAGTCTTGCCTATGGTTAATTGCACCTGGATGGTCTCCGATGCATCGTGCGTTGCCACCAGTCTTGAGGTGTGGGTGTCCTTGATGAATATGGATACCCCCTCCTTTCTTGGTATTGTCCGGATTTTGGGGCGGAGCATGATATGAGGTAAAACCTGATAGCGCTGGGGTGCTCTCAGGAGCCTTGAACCAGGTTTCTGTCACAGCACAGACATCGATGTTCTCCATACTGAGAAGGGCCTCGAGTGCGTGCATTTTGAGATTTAGACTTCTGGCATTGAGCAGCATTACCCTTAGTTTTTCCTTTTTGTGTTCTAGGGTGGTAGGTTTAGAATTTGAGCCTTGCCTAAAAAAGGCACTATGGGGGTGGCAAGAGCCTTTGCCAATATCCGGAATCCCAGGGGTGACAGGTGCATGCCCTGTATAGACAGATGCAACTAGCTCCACTGAATACCTGTATCATGCTGTCAATGTAGGTGCAAGCACATCCTTAGTTTCTTAGCCAGGTCTCACCAAATGAGGTCAGGAATGCTACATCAGAAGATAACAGTCTGTCCATACAACATGCCCCACAGACCTCAAGTACACTTCCACATGTCAAAGAACATGTGTGTGGGACATGTGCACAACCCAGACATTGTCCATGTTATGGAATATAGATCACATACATGGGAAGCAGTGCACATCACTGGCCACCCACAATAGTAACCCAGATGAATGGATGGTGAATACAGTACCCACCCCTGGGGACCACTCCAGGGACTACACCCCTGCGTCACACTAGAGACTTTTCTCATGTGGCCTGATGCCAACATATTCCCTTTGCCTTGCCTTGGACAGCCTTCAGGCCTATTCACCTATTACACACCAGTAAAGCACTGAACCTGTGGATCTCAGTACTGGCAAATGTGTGTGTGTGTGGGTGTGTGTGTGTGTGTGTGTGTGTGTGTGTGTGTGTGTGTGTGTGTGTGTGGAGATTAATGATTTTGAAGCTATTTACAATCACTACACCTCCCTTGCCCTACTTTAGCATGCCTGCTGATGTCATTCACCTTGAAATAACCCTTTAGACATGTTTCAACCATATATGTTCTGTGGTGCTTATGATAACTGCGTAATACTGCTGTAATGTAGCAAACTACTTAGGTGGGAGTCCTGATCCTGCCAACTGTGATAATGTGTGTGTTTCCCTGAAAGAGTTTGTGTGTGTGTGTGTGTATCCTCGTTGACACTTACTTTTGTGGACATTCACACTTACTACACTTCCCTTACCCCTCCTTTAGCAGTGTTGCTGATGTTGCTCACCTTCAAAGATACCTTTGGACAGCTCTCTAACATATACGCTCCGTGGCACGTGCAGTAACTGCGTTAACACTGTAATAGCAATACACAGTCAGGGAGGGGTCGGAAGCTCAGTACTGGTAAGCGTGTGCCATCAGTATCCTGTGTGGATGTTGGGGTGATTATGTAATGACAGGATCCATTACAGTGTGTGTTTTGCTACATCATTATATTGAGGACCTGTATGTCCCAATGTCCACATTACAAGGCCAACAGTTGTCAAACACTGCAGAGGTTGTTGTAGACAATCCTCAGCCATAAATGTGTATAGCCATGTGCAATTAGTATGTGACAGTATGGATAAGTAAACAATATAGGCAACCATTATAATACCCAGATTCCACTCTCCACCCACGGATCATACACAAACACACTTGGCTGTTACTGTCTTACTCCCTTCCTTTCTTACTTTGCCTCTGTCTCTGTCTCTCTCTCTCTCTCCCTCTCTGGTGGATGTGGAAAAGTGCATCTGTTTTGCATAGGGAGAAGCTTGAGTTTTGTAAGTAATGCTCATGATCAGCTGATGGCTTGTGCACGAATTGCAGTCCCCCACTTGCTAATTGCATGTGGAACAGGTGTGGTATCATTCCTATAGCCAATTGCATGGAAACACACTCCTATAACTAAGCACTTCATGTGGGTGTTGGCCCTTTTCCTTCACTGTGAGCAGGACTTCATGTGGGTGTCTGACAAACAGCATCAGAGAGGGTAGGTGGAAATACCTCTTACAACATACACTGTGGAGACAGGCCAACAAACAGGAGGGGGATGTTCCAGACATGGGGACAGAATGTAAGTATTGCTGCTCTACATTTGAAGTAATGTTGATTTAACAGGGTTTGTGTGGATGTGGCTGTTCTGCATGATTTAAAGTCTGGCATGACAGTGTTATGTGGTTGAGGAAACTCGCACCTTTAGGGCTATCTGCAGACTGGCCAGAGTTTGGAGTCTTACATGTGTTGTGTTACTCACAAATTTCCTATCATTAGAAATGCAGTAGAATACTCTGATGATTGCAGTCAGACTCTTCCACATTCTTCTAGAAGAGGGTGCAAATTCTTCTCTACAAAAATTGACCAACCTCTGCTTGAGACTATTGGTGGGGTATGGAGATCTTTATCGACCTTAGGCAAGCCATATATTATGGGAACCACTGGATGTTCAACTGTGAAATAATCAAACAGTGGTTCAGATACCATATCAGTTATTAATAGATCAAAAACTAAAAATGACACTTTATCAGTAATAGCTTTAACTGTCATCGCTGATATACATTCATAAGTGCCTCTATCACTCAGTAGGTTCAGCATCTGTGTATTATAAAGTTGTTTATCTAGGATAACTATACCCCCACCCTTGTCTGTTGGTCTGATCTCGATATGGGATATCTCTCTAAGTTGTAATGCATCATACTCATCTTTCGACATATTATAATACTGTTTGGTACCTATATTATTTGCTAAGGCATCCCTAATTTGTTTATCACATATATCAACAAACGCTTCCACAATGGTGTTATTGGGTGGCACATATACACTGGGTTTTTTAAACATACCTTGAGAGGAAGCCGCATCCTTAAACATCGTACGCAGTGTTAATGTTCTAGCAAACAGTCTCAGATCAGTCAGAACAACGGTAATATTAGCTTGTTTTGCTGGTACAAAACTCAGTCCTTTCTCTAACAGCAATTTCTGCGTTTCTGTCAGTTCATATGTAGATATATTGAATATCAAACCTGCTTTTGCCTCTTGCCCCTCCATTCATATCCTCCATACTCTGTGGTCTCCTTGTTTTCAAATTCCTTGTTCAACTCTTGGACCTTCCTCTGTTGGGGAGTGGTTTGTGCAGTAAAAAAACAACTCATACTGGATGTCGTAGGTGTTATAGAATCAGTATTACTATTGATATGCTCTGGTCGCTGTTGCTTGAAATCCTTAGGTTTCACTATCAGTTCCTCATTTCTACACTCTTCTGATTGTGAAACCAAATGTAAATCACTTGTGGCAACACCAGTACAATCATTCCCAGATACGGGTTCAACATCAGCTAAAACCGTAATTTTCAACTGCCTTTGATCCGACTCAACTCTGGAAGGAATGGGAGGGAAATGTTCATTAGAACCAATCAAATCCCCACTATTGACGTTATTAGTAGTAGCAACAGCCGTTGTGTATTCGCGTCTCACTGAGCGTGCTATATCCCTATTCCTCACCCACGAGAAAACATTACCGGCTTTGAAGTCAGGGAGATCCCTTTGCAACTTTCTGACTTTAACAGTTTGCAGTCTTTTCTCATAGTTAGAGATGTTTTCATAGAGCGTTTCCATCTTGTTACATATGGCAACTTGTGTATAGCTTTCGTATAGTTCATTCTGTATTCTATTAATATCAGATAACAGCGCTTCTTCTGGACGTAAAAAGTCAATCAAAAGTTGTAAATATTTCACGCTGAATTCAAGATTTATCTGTTGCCACTGTCTAAGAAGTTCAGGGTAAGGTTGCCCATACGTAGGCATAGTCAAAACTCTTAGACCTCTTGGTACTATGCCCTGATTTAGCGAGGCATCCAGATGGAAGCACTGCCATTGCAGTCACTTGAACTGAAACAATTTTTCAACTTCTCTATATTTAGACATAAAGCTCTCGTGACTACTGGGGTCTTCTCTCACAGCAGCCTCAACAGAAGAGACATCCATATCTAGTAAAGGGTTACCAGTAGAGTTCAATAAATGTCCAAAACGTTCCAACGAAAATCTGCTGGATCCATTTAATAGCCCTGCTGTACTTTCCTTAATACTTTCTGCCATGCTCATCTGGGAGTGAAACACAAACCAAGCTAGTAAAAAATACAATCCCAAGATGATAAAATGACCAGTGCAACACAAGAAGAACAAACAGTAGAAAAACACTGGAAGCAACACAGCAAATAATCCAAAGACAGTCTTCAATTTCATGGAAATAGTAAGCACTTTCGAGGGTCCACCTCTTCATCAGACTAAAAACAAATAAATGATAAAACAAACTCTTTAAATACCCCTCCCTTCCATCATTAAATACATCAATTAATGCATAAATTAAAACATTTAAAAATAGCACGTGATTTACCTTAATACATGTGCTAATACTTAACGTTGTCTAGCTTTAAGAAAGGTTTGATGGAAACCATACTGTTTAAACCTGGCACTCTATCTGCACGCAGTAACATTATTCTTCTCTGTTCTGTGGCTTCAGTAATATTTTTCATATCACCTCCTCTTTTACTATCTGCAACCAATTCCAAAGCCAAAAACTTAAAAG
>NC_056741.1:566228783-566291283 GCF_019279795.1 Protopterus annectens | reverse complement strand
GTTCAAGAGAAATCTTGATGAGTGGATAGGAAATTCACCCCGGGATCACTCCAGTGGCTCTATTTGACAGAGACACTGGAAACTAAGGTCAGTGGCACAATGCCAGGGTAATCCTATGGGCTAGGCTTGTAAAGTCTCCAGAGCCATTAGCCTACTACAAACCAATGAACCTATCTATCTATCTATATATATATATATATATATATATATATATATATATATATATATATCTATATATAACACACCAACAAAGTAGATGCAAAATAATTCAGTATAAACTCTGTATAAAATCCACTGGAATCCAATAGATAAACTCAAGCAGTATTTAAGCAGAAACAAAAACAAAATCAGACGTTAAATGCATTGAGGCAACCAGTCATATATATACTCAAACACCCGTAACTAATTAAGTAATTAATCAATGAATGACATAATATATGTTTGGTCTTTTTACTTTATGATCTTTTAATGTGAGTATATGTCATTCATTGATTAATTACTTAATTTCAATGCAATTAACGCCTGATGAAGTTGTTAGTTACGAGATGATTTTATTTATGACCTTTTGCTTTTTTGTGTTTCTTTATTTTCTACGCTTTATTTACTACTATGGATTCCAGTGGATTTTTATTTTTAAGAGCTGTACATTTCTGGTTATCATGAATATTGCATTTTGCTTCTACGCTGCCCATGCTTCCTTTCTTCTTCTACTCATCATTTACCCGGACTTGGTAAGTTATTTTACTTGGGATCATGGCAGAAAGGATGGAGGTACCGAATGGTGTTAATGAGTTTGGTTCGAATAATATGGATGGCGCTGTAAGTAGATTGAGGGGACTTTTGACTGCTACCACTAATCCCCTTATGAATGTAGATCTATTTAAAGAGGAACATAATGTTGCACGAGTTGTATCTGATGATGTAACGGTTAGGAGCTTAAAACGTGATTTTGAAAATAATTTATTCAAGTTCAAACGGCTCCAAAATCAGCGCTACCACCTGGAAGCAAGTATTAGCTTGAATGTGGTTCCCAGAGGGCTACGGATACTAACCATGCCGAGCTACGGCGATACGTATCCGGAGCTTCTAACCAGATGGCAGCAGCTGAATCTAAATACGAGCAAGGCATATATGGAACTATTGTTAGACTTTTTTCATCCTATTGAAATAGAATTACGAAATTCTATTGTATGTCAACAAGATGAACTATATAAGCTATGTGGAGATGACTATATAGATGTCTTTATACATGATGTTACTGAGAAGGTTCTAAGATATGAATGTAAGTTAATACAGATTAAGAAGAGGAAGCTTATGCGTGATTTGGATGATTTCAGAAAGCATCAGGTGTTCATGTGGCCAAAGGACAATCATGCTTCTTCTACGTCTACGGACAGACGTAGTTTTAGATCCAACTTGCACTAAGCCTGTCAGTATGGGAAAAGCAGATAGCGTACCTTCGGGGAGATCTGAACAGATGCCCATAGAAGGAAGTGTACAGACGATTACTGATGACGTGCAATTGGAGACCGTAACATTATCTTCACCGAAACAAGCGGCTTCTACATATTCCACGCCGATGGAGGTTCCGTTTGGGTCCATTAATGTAGAGAAGGCAGATATGCAACATTCCAATCCGGATGTGAGACGCAAGATTCTACATGATAACCCACATAAAATTGATATACCATTCAAACCCTCAAGGAAAAAGTCTGTGGAACTAGATCTGCAGAGGGGGCAGAAACGGAAAGAGGGACCGACCAGTACACAAGCAAGGACCATCAAGAAGATGTGGTCGAACACGACATAGTGTGGAATATATCCAGGTATGAACTTACTCATGAAGAGCACAATCTTTTAAATAAGGGCTTAGGTTTTATACCGTCTCAAAGTGTGGACAACAGTGATGTGTTTGTATCAATTCGTATGTTTGCACGTAACGTTGCCCTTAAACTTAAATTGAATCCTACTGATAACAATACAGGTTGTATTTTTAAGAAAAAGAGCAATTATATTCCCCCTTTACCATCGAATATTGAAGTGTTTTTAAAGGCCGTAGAAAATGCAATTTACAACGATGATAGATTTTTCCAACCGGATCTTGAAAACAATCTAGATTATGGAGAAGTGGCAGCGATCAAGTCCCTACAAAATAACAGAGAGATTGTGATAAGACCCTCTGACAAGGGTGGTCCTATTGTCGTTTTAGACTCTAAATATTATTTGGACACAATGTTTGAGATGTTGAGCACTGATGCTTACAGTGAAATTACATGTGATGAAATAGATGAGTTGATCTCGTGCATTCACATAGCTCTAACAGATTGTCTGTCCATCGGATCCCTTAGCAGAGAGTTATTTAATTATTTCAACATAGAGCATCCATTAATACCCAGGCTACATGGCCTGCCTAAAATTCATAAAAATCCTGATAAGCCTAAATTTAGGCCTATTGTTGCTGGTGCAGGTTGGGCTACGGAATCGATTTCCGTTTATCTAGATTATGAATTGAAACAAGTCTTATCTAAGTATAGTTATGTTTTAAAGGACACAGAACAATTTTTGAAGGATTTGCATTTGTTTATACAGAGTAGAGCTACAGTTTCGGACTTAACATTCATTACTATGGATGTTGAGTCGCTATTTACCTGCATCCCTAATCAGGATGGTTTGCAACAACTACAGCATTTATTAGTTGCTGACAATAATATGGATGCTAAAAAAGCAGAATTCTTATGTTTTCTTTTAGAAATTGTCTTAGATAACAATGTATTTGTATTTAACTCCAGGTACTTTAAACAGGTCAAAGGCATAGCGATGGGCACGAGTTGTGCCAATAGCTATGCCAACCTCATCATGGTGGCATGGGAGCAGAATCACCTTATCCATCATACAAATCTCCTATTTTATAGGCGATTTGTAGATGATCTGTTCCTTGTTTGCCAGGATGTTGGCACAGGCATTATTGATTTGATTGAACATGTTAACTGGACTAGTAAGTTTTTAAAATTTTCTGTTAATTCTTCCAAACAGGCAATAGATTTTTTAGATGTTTCTATATATGTTGAAAATAACACGGTTAAAACTAAATTATATAAGAAACCTTGTCAGTGTGCAGCCTATTTACATCGAAGTAGCATGCACAATCCGGTGCTCTTTAGTAATATCATCAAGGGCCAAGCCATGAGAATATCCCGTATATGTTGTGATGATGATGTATTTTCAGCTGAGATGAACTCACTGAAACAAGGCTTCTTAAATAGAGGATATTCTGAAAGAGAAATCATGGAAGTAAATGAACAAATGGAAACATTAAGACACACAAGGGCTAAACCGTTTTTTAGGATGGGTAGTAATGAACACAGATTGGCTAATAACAATAGATCTTGTACTAATAAGCCTTTACCTATTGTAGTGCCCCATGGTAGCAATATTGGTAGAATCAAGCAGGTTGTAAGTGATTATTGGAACATATTATTGGTTGATGATGCTACAAAGGATCTTGTTGGTAATATGCCGCGATTTGTTTTTCAAAATTGCAAAAATTTACAACAACGTTTATGCTATCCGAATGAATCCTTGCAGTCCTGTGAGACTGCCCCCGAATTATTGTGGGGAACTAGGAAGTGTGGGAATTGTCTTCAATGTCCCCACATTGATGAGTCTAGGTATTTTAGACGTCCCGATACCATGGTTCTGTGGCAGCTTAAGACAGGAGGTAGCTGTAACACTAGAAATTTAATTTATGTTGCACACTGTACTACCTGCTTTTGTTATTACATTGGTAAAACCAATAGATCTCTCCGTGAAAGAATACGTGATCACATGTATAACATCAGGAGAGGGGAAACATATAATGCTATAGCCCAACATGTTTTAAGTGAAGGACCAGCACACAGTTTTCTTTTTCAAATTTTACATGTAGTACCCGTGAGTTTGCGCAAGGGGGATATTGTCAACACTACAGAAAGCATTGAGTTAAAATGGATTTTAAGGTTGGGTGCCCACAGGGGGAATGGCCTCAATGAGGCTGTTTCAATTAAGCCTGTACTAAATGCAAGATCACTGAGATAGTACATTATCTTATATTTATTTTTATAACATTTTTAATAATATATGTTTGGTCTTTTTACTTTATGGTCTTTTAATGTGAGTATATGTCATTCATTGATTAATTACTTAATTAGTTACGGGTGTTTGAGTATATATATGACTGGTTGCCTCAATGCATTTAACGTCTGATGAAGCGAGGTGTGTACTCGTGAAAGCGCTTACGTTGTTTTTGTTTTTGTTTCTGCTATTAAATACTGCTTGAGTTTATCTATTGGATTCCAGTGGATTTTATACAGAGTTTATACTTGCCATTGGTGAATTATTTTGCATCTCCTACGCTGCCTTTGCTTCTTTATTTCTACTTATATATATATATATATATATATATATATATATATATATATATATATATATAAAATATATGAAAACCACTGCTACACTCAAGAAACACAAAAGTATTAGCGTAAAACTTGTTTAATTACCGCTTTCAACAAGACTTCTTCAGAAATGAAAACACATATCACCTGAAAACCATCTTTAAATACATTAATCTTAATTAAACATAACTAATCAATTATCCAATCAAACATGAACAACAAAAATACCATATATTTTACTGCCATCATTGTATTTGTTGTTGTTCATGTTTGATTGGATAATCAAATATATACTTGGAGTGGTTTTCATTTTTAATAGTTTTTATTTGACTGTACATTTTTATTTTCATATATATATATATATATATATATATATATATATATATATATATATATGTGTGTGTGTGTATATATATATATATATATATATATATATATATATATATATATATATATATATATATATATATATATATATATATATATATACAGGTTATCCTATTGAAACGTTGCCGTGCAATTGCACGGCTATGAAGTATTCGAACAACAGATGTTCGAATACTTCATATTTTGGCAGTTTACGTGAGCGAACGGTATAATTGCGAATGGACTGTGCATTCGCAAATATAACGTTTGCTCATGTAAAGGGATTTCAGTACAGTGCGGTTAGGGAAATACATCCCTTTCCTCACTGTAGTGCGATCTCGGAGTTGGAATATTAAGTTGGGGGTGTGGGGGGTGCAGGGGGGCTTGTCCCCCTGCATAAATGGGATGTTAGGTTAGTTAGGGAGTTACAGGAAGGGTGGGATTGCTGTTAATTGCTGAAAATGTCATGATTGACATTTTTGGCATTAACAGCTATTTTACAACATTAGGGACGTTCGGTAATGTGTACTTTCGCTAATAAGTACGCTTTTTATTTTAAATTTCAGGATTATGATAGTAAACCTATATATATATATATATATATATATATATATATATATATATATATATATATATATATATATATATATATATATATATATATATATATATATATATATATACATACACACACACACACACACATATATATATATATATATATATACATATATATATATTATACATACATATATATATATATATATATATATATATATACAGGTATATATATATATATATATAAGTATATATAAGTATATATGTGTGTATGAATTTATCTGATATGTGTATATTTAGATATAACAACATGACTGATTCAACACTATTTTCACTTACAAGTACTAAACAATTGTAGTAGTCAAATCATGTGTTCACTACTGTTCAGCATGTGTACTGAAAGATATATTTGAAAAACAACAAGCATCTTCACAGGTCTGTTGGCTTAGTGGTTAACTGCTGTGGCTGTAGTGTACAGAGTCCTGGGTTCAAGGCCTACAGGCACTGTTTATTATGTTGCTAGGCAGAACAAGGACTATTGGATACAGAGTGGTTAAGGCAGTTTTGAGTAGCTTTAGGTGGGTTTGCATGGTAGGCATTGCTAACATACGGTTAAATGAAAAGGCGCTGACACCGTGTAGGCTTCATATACCAGTGAGCAAATGTGCTTAGCATTTATATTTAAGCAATGCTTACACCTGCTAAGCGTAGCTCAGCCCTGGTAAAAACTGATCACATTCCAATCTGATGAAATAGCAGGGTAATGACATCTTTAATAAGTGTATTTAATTCCATGCACATAACATTCTTCTATGTGCTGTTATTACAGTAGCCAGGGGTGTTAGTATAATGTATGGGACACCTGAGTATATATGGCTAGTACAACAGTCTTTTTTTTTGTATGTGTTTCATAGATGGGTATTCCAGGTTATATGCAGTCACACTTGCATGTATTGTATCATTATGTTACTACTGTTAACAGTGCTTTCCCAAGTAAGAGTAGATTGCAGAATTTAGTACTAGAACCATACACGGCTGCAATCAAAGCTGGACTCTGAGTACTGACTATCGTGTTCTTGGTGTGTGAGCTGTTTGTCATTAAGTATTTGCTACTGGATAGTGATCAGAAGTGTGGATATTAACTGTAGACTACTATGTGTCTAGGGCATGTCATTGAGGGCTGCTGTCATGTAGTAATGGCATACCTATCAGTGTCAGATGTCTATCTGTCAAAACATTCATCCTAACCTGTTGGCTAGCTGATTTTTGTCTGTCCTCTGTACAGATGTGCAGATGTCAGGTATCCATCTTAGCTGCTTACAGGCAATCTATGCTTGACTGACACTGACATGTCTGCCCAGCTGTGTTTTGAATGCCACAGCTAGGAAACCCCACCCTGTATGTACCACATGCCATGGATCACTCAAGTGCCATCAGTTGATAGATGGCCTGCTGACAAATGTCAGGTGGCATGATACCAGTGTACCCACATCCTCTACTGTTCTCATCTCTCCATGGACATTAGCCTGGTACACACCTAGGAACACTTGCACCTATGGACCCCAGTACTGACAAATGTGTCAGTGTACATTGCTGATAATAACAATGTCTGTGTGTTTGTAAACTTGTGGTTGATAATACCCTGTGGGCCTTCTCACCCATTACACCCTCCATTGCCATAGTTAGAAATGGCTGCTGCTGTAAGTGACATTAAATGTACCTTGTTACACTCTTCACCCTATGGGCTACATGGAGCTTGCAGTACCAGCATAATACTGTTGTACAAATGGGTAGATAGGCATGGGTTACCCTCTGAGTCCTGGCAAGTGTGTGTATGTGTGCGAGTGTATATATTTGTTGGATACAGCATTCTGAGGCCACATTCTCCAAATACAATACACCTTGCCATACATTATAAGGGATAGTGATGTTGCTGACATTAGGAGAGCCATGACAAAACCTCACCCTACTATCCCTGTGGCATGTGCAATAAATGCATATCCCTGTAGTAGCACTGATTAGATAGACAAGGGGTTGTAGTGCAGTCTTGGTCAATGTGTGATTGTGGGTATGTCAGAGCATTATCATGGGTTTCAGTGAGTTAAATATCCAATGTGGGGTGTGGATGCTGGGTATACAGTTTTTACACCAAGGTACCCCCAGTACATGTCCTCTGGTCCACTGTATGAGGACCACTGTCACCATCAACCATACAGGTAATTGATTACACTATCCAACCCAGTGATGCATGTGCTGTGTGCAAATTCTGTGTAACAGAATGGACTCACTGACAAGGTAGTTAGCACTGATAAACCCAGGTCTCTCAGATGTGTCTATGACTGTTATGTGTTTGTCAATGTGTATATGACAGTATGTCATACTATGTATTGTTCATTAACACCCATTACATCCCCCATTACCATACTGTACAAGGCCTGGTGATGTTCTTCATTTAACAAGAAACTCGGGACACACCTCATCCTAAAAGCTCTGTAGTGTGTGCAATTAAGGCCAAACACATTAGTAGCAATAAGTACCTAGGTAGGGGGTCTACTCTCACTGTTGCCAAGTAAGTGTGTGTGTATGTGAAGGGATCTACTTCAGTTTGCAGAAAGTACATGTCCCACGAGATCATTTGTCCGAGAACTGACTGGCAAACCCTAACATTTCAAAGAAATCATCTTATGCAAATTCATTCCAGCAAAGGTAGTAGTAGTTGTGTAAATGCCCTCTTCCCCACTGTAAAGCGATACTGGAGTTGGCATATATACCTTGGTGTGTATGTTGTGGGCACAGCCACCCTCATTGGGGTTATTGTTGTGTGTACCCCACCCACATAGTCTGATGTAATACTGTACAGTGTATGTTAACAGGTTAAGTAGTTGTTAATCACACTGTATGGTTCTACGCCACCCCACATCCTCCAAAGTGGAGGGCTGTGCCAACCACACCAGCACACCTATGTTTACCCACTCCAGGATTGCACTACAGTGGGGAAGAGGACATATACCCTGCCAGTACCATTGTCAATTACATTAAACTGGCAGATTAATTATTTACTGATGTAAAGTTTTGCTTATTTTGTCTTGGTGGAATTACATAGGCCAAAATGAGTTTACTGCAAAATTACGTACATCCATGTGTACAATATTCTCTGTGTATTGCATCAACACCAAATCCTCTGTGTTTGTGTGTTATTCACAAACATTTGGTGTGTGCCACCTAGTACACTTACCATTGTCAGCTGTAGAAGAGCTGCTGACATCAGCCACCATGCACTCACCTATATACACCCCTCAGACCTATCAGCCATGTGGCACATGCAGTAACTGTTATACAGACCTGTTACTTGTGTTCAGCTGTACCCAGGATATGGCACAGTCAATTTGTCACCACAGTGCCATGCCCCTTGTAGGAAACAACAGCAGACCAACATCCTGCTGACACATAGACACCTACAACACAAACTGAATACATTATGGAGACCACAATCAATCAGTGTTAATAACAGCTATAATGCATCATGGCTGGACAGCTACACATCCTGACATGTAAGCATTAAACTTTCCAGCTAAAAACATGTTACACAGCATTACATTGCTAAACCCTAGTACATTCACCCTTTGCATCAGAACCATATTAGCATGTCCCTGTGTCGGTGGTAATGGATGACAGAGATGTGGCACAGGTATCATCTTCTGCACGGGGTGTGTTGTGGGTTTGCCAGAGACCTAGGCTGAGCCATTTGGTTAACATCATGTGTCTGTGTGTGTGTGTGTGTGTGTGTGTGTGTGTGTGTGTGTGTGTGTGTGTGTGTGTGTGTGTGTGTGTGTGTGTTAGGGGGTTCTTTATCAGTTGGGCTGTGCAGATATGGTGTGTGTAGGTATGGAGGTGCCCTAGCTGTGTTGGTGATGTGTGTGTGTATGTAAGCACACAGTTCTGCCATGTAACTGCCCTATTCAGGGATTTGTTGGACAGATGCAGACCGTACATGGCAGGGTGTACAGTTCACCATGTCCGGCCATGGACATGAGAACTGTGCTTGCCAGGGGTTCCACGGGCACTACCAGGTAGAAGCCCAGATATGGTACTCTCCCCTGATGATGACAAATGGCTGCTGGATCCGCGTCCCTTTTGGGACCGGCCAGGCCCATGTGCTTGTGGCCTACTGTGTTGTGTTGTGGACAGCACCCCCCCCTGCAGTGCTGTTGCTGGTACTGCCACTACGGGAGCGGCTGTGACTTGTTGCACGTCCACATAGACCTCCACCTGTTGGTGTTGCTGACCTACATCCACATGGCTGTCGCCCTACTCCCACGATATGCTCTAACACAGACACTGCACAGTCGTGGATTCCCACCATCTCACCCAACCGTCTATCCGGGACCTCTGCAAAATAACGGTGGGCACCTACAAGATCACAGATGCTGTCATGTACAGCAGAATGAGTAGCCCTGTGGAGCCTCAGACTCTGTCTGGTGTAACGTTCCATATGTGCCTGTGCCTTCATGGTTGACTGAAACATGTGTCTGGTGACACCTGCTGTGGTACTACTGCCAGGGACATGATGGCCTGCAGCCCTCCTACGAGCACCCCTGTATCTCTGCCTGTGTGGTACCTTGCCGGTCATCCGGCTATGGCTGCTGTGTACAGACACACTTGCCATAGTCACCACACTGTCCTGATCCATGCCATCACCCACCAACTGTCCATCATCTATGGCCACTGGTGATGGAGTATGTGTAGGCATTGTGACTGTGTGCGGGGGATGGGGTGGATAAAAGTGGGATGTCAACTGATGGCACAGCTTCAACCCCTGACAACCCTGCCTGTGGCTCACCATACCTATCATCATTGTCAGAGTCTGTATGGACACTAACATCAGTTTGCCTGCAGGAGGGACCCTGACCCACCTCGCCACCTGTGAGAGAAAAACAGAAAACATAAGTTAAGACCTGTACATCATTGCTTACCTCTACACACACTCACACACACACACACACACACACACACACACACACACACACACACACTTACAGGTGAGGTGGCACAAAGATATTACACAGACCTCTCATTACTCAACTGTCAACATGCGTGACATATGGCACTCAACAGCATGCACTGCAGCTATACTTAGTCCTTGTTACCAATATTATACATCTCTGTGATGCATGAGTTGTGTCAGTAGGTGATGCCCCTTCCCCTGGAACACACTGCACCCATGTGCACAGTATTGTTGTGCACCTGTTCAGCACCCTGGCATGTACTGTGCACCATACCTCACGAGTGTAAACACCATTGATGAATGTATATATGTGTGGCAGTTATATTTGCTCTGATGCTTACAGCTCCTATGTGTTTATCTGACACATACCTAGGATGATATGAGGACAGATGTCATTAGTGTATGCCTGATCTCTGATTTGCAGATCTCATCATCAGCAGTGCATGTATGAACAATAAAATACGATTACACTGACGACCATCAAAGCTTACTGTGGCTATGAGGAGTGTACACACCCTTGTTGACATGCCAGCCTCTTCCATGATATGCAGTGGGGCCACAATACTGCATATGGTAATATTACACACACCTGATATGTGACATAAGACCTGTGCAACCACATGCAGTATCAAACAAATGTGTTAGTTGTGCAGATGCTGATTGAGATGCATACAATATGTGGGTTGCATAAGTGTGCACACTCTTAACACGATGGTTTGTGGCAGCACCACTACAGCAGTCAATATTCCTGGAAGGGGTATACTAGCATGGCCCATCTTCACTTGCGATTATTTGGTCACTCCGCCCTACAAATGTCACACAGTGCCTTCACTTTTGCTGTGGAGTCAGGGTTATGTCTGGCACAATTCATGACCTTGACTGCGTTGAGATACAGCCATTCTTAGCGAGTTTTGGATGTATGCTTCAGTTCACTGTTGTGTTTCAGGAAGACACCCCTCCCCATCCTCAGCCTTATTGCACATGCTTGACAACTATGGGCCACACATGAGTGTCATTTTGCAGTGTTCCAAATTCAGAATGCCATGTCTACCGGCCTAGTTCCTGCTACTGAACAGCAAACCTAAAGGTGTACAGTGGCAAGGTACAGATGGGGATGGCGGGCCTGAGGTGGAGTGAGGTGTTGCTTGTGAAACACATGTATCTTTATTAATACTGTCTGTAGGTTTCAGCCTTGGTCTCAGTACACCATTACACATTGCAGCACATGACTTTGGGAGACTTGATGTTATGCATATGCTACCTGTAGAGAGCCCTGGATGATGTTTCCTGTGGAACAACTCTTCCATCTGATTACCCTAACCCATAGGCCACACTTATGCAGATTCCAGGTGATTGTCGACACAGGTACTGCACAGGCAGTACTTGCTAGACATCCTTGCAAGTCCCTCAGTGTTCCTGCATGTTTCTGGGTAGCCTCCATGACCAGTTTGCAACATGTATTGTCATCTGTCTTGGATGAGCATCTGTTTATTTTCTACATTAATGTTGTCCCATACTTCATAGTCACATACATGACTGTCTGCACTGTTTGCCATGGTATATGCAATGGTGAGGTAACGCTACTTCTCCAACTTCTGAGTGCCACCTTTCGGATATGGGATCCATTCCATGGTTTGGAAGATGTGGGCAAGCCATGGCTGCCTCTGTTGCAGGTGAGTGGGCAAATGTCATGGACATACTTCGAGGACATCAGACCATTACTTGGTGTGACATTGAGGCCTTGTACTTGATGAAAGGTGCATACTCAAGAAAAATGAATGTTGTCAGTACCTCAAAAGCTGCTTCCACGATATGTTATTTTGAGTGTGTTCACACATGTGCTTCCATTGTTTGTTAAGGTATATATTCCCCATATTTGTTGTCCTAACATAGGATTCCATATTACACGTTTATTGCTCATGTTAGGATCACATTACAGGTTGTAAAAGGAGTGGAATGTGGTATTGTGATATGCCGTTGTGTAGATCTGTAACAGTTGCCATTGTAATAGTGGTGTATACACTGTTGTAGCCACTGTATAAGGGTAATGTTTCAGACATGTCCCTACTGTAGGCCATTTGTCCCACCATTATGTTCATCTCTGTCCACACATCTTGCACTGACAGGTTGTTAGGTATACTGCAGGACTCTTACATACCCTTCAGATATGCCATCATGGTGACCGCTGTGATGCAGTGCAGTTAGCAGCAACAATAAGTGAACATGTACAGCATGCATTATGAGTAGGTGTTTTAAATTTGTGCATGGCAAATACCGTGGCCATAACATGGCCGGTGTATTGGCAAACCTGAACAAAACAACTCCACACTCACCAGCTACAGGCTGCTGCCCCAGTTGTATACCAGAGGGGCATACATAGTTATATGAGAGATGTAATGTCAGTAGCCACACCTGTGGTATTGGTACAGGGTGGGAGCAGCATTTCAGTACATCAGCAGTACAAACCCACAATACTAGAGATTGTGGACATTTGTTCATTACCACATTGCAGCAACAGACTATGTTATCTGACATATGCATGAAGATACTTTATAGATGAAGATGGATAAGCAACAGTGGTCTACTAATGTGCCCTGGGGCCTTAACTGCATGCTCCTCATCCATTGTGTGGGTAGCACCCACCTCCACAATGCTATTTATCTTCAGGTTCCTGGCTTGGCTGGCGGGTGGGTGCCCCAAGGCTGGCGAGGAATACCACAGCATGTGTCAGTGGGGGCTAGATGGCATGACATGTTCCATGTTGAAACACTATCATTGGTGGCCTGTTGCTATCAATGTAACCTGCATGCCATTGTAATGGCCACTGTGGTTCTATATATGCATGTGTTCTGTTTGCTATGCAACTGTTCCAAATCTGGTGTTTTGGGTTAATGGGAATATCTATGCAAGCCGTTATAACTAATCCTGGATTGTGTTGACTGTTATTAACCCATATATGTTCTAAAACTGCAACACAATAGCATGTTTGAGAAGGCTGTTCCCAGCGGACCCACCTCTCCCACATCATCTGATGGTGGCACCAGGCCAAAGCACATCTGGGACCCACCCCAGGACCTCCTCATCTGCTGGTTCTACATCACCTTCAGGTGGAACCACCTCAAGGGATGGGGCTTGTCCCCCCGGGAGCGTGCACAGACAGGATCCTGTCACCTGAAATCAGGTCCAGGGTTTGGTGCATAGGGAGCTCCGCAGAGAATTGGGAGATCTGCTACACCAGTTTGAAGGCCTCGTAGCACAATTAGAGGGTCAGCCTGCCCCTCCTGCTCAGCCCCCAGCACAGCCACCTTCAGGGCCGTGAAGGTGCAGTGGTGACTGCCCATGGGTGGGGTCCTCAGTCCCACTGTTACCATTTGGGGGCTCATGGGCTTCCAGTTTCCAAACACCCCTCCCTGTCCAAGGTGTTTACCCCCCCCACATGTGTCATATACCGCCCCTTTATGCTGTCTTATCTGTCTTTCGACCCAACCTACCTCCCTAAATATACCTACTATAGCAAACAGAACACATGCATATATGGAACCACAGTAGCCATTACAGTGGCATGCAAGTTACATTGATAGCAACAGGCCACCAATGATAGTATTTAAACATGGAACATTAATAGAAACACATTTCAATATTTATTGGACAATAGGACATATGTCCCAACAGTAGGTTTGGTGTAAACTTACCCATTGATTTGTGTATTTAGATTATTGTTGCAGATATGGTGGGGGGTGGAGATGTCAATTAACAACTTATATATCCTTATAGTACTCACAACTTTAATGATCATTGCTGTAATCATTAAGGTACAGGTATTAATACAATACCCTATGGCCTTGGTTTGGGCAGTGGTATGTTTGTACACAGTATATACTTCACTGTCTTATAGCTAAATTCTATATCTCTTACCTGGTAGACCTGTGGAGGGAATGTTTGTTAACACTACCTGACTGTTTCTACACATATTCCAAGATTTCAAGTCAATATTATGCACATACCTCTCAATCTCTTAATGCACACACTCTGGACAAAGCTTGACAACATAGGTTCACAGGTAGGTACTAGGCTATTGGCCCTAGGGCCTATACAAGCCTAGCCAAAAAGGTACCCTGGCTTTCGCCACCCAAGAAAATAATTTTCATGTGCCCCTGTCAAGCAGAACCACAGAAGTGATCCCCGGGGTGAATTGGGAGATCTCTCAGCTGCTCAGCCCCCAGCACAGCCACCTTGGTACAAAAAGGGACATATTTTGAATATTGCTCTCATAAACTTGGAGAGTTGCTAGAGTAACAGGATTTGTTTTAATATACATTTTCTGAAGGTTTTAAGGTCTGAAAATCAAATGTATGTCAATATTTTCTGACTACAATTCTGTGATCATCCCACTGATTTGCCAGGGGGACAGAAAATATGAGTCAATTATCTGGACATTCTGTACAGTTGATAGGTATGATTATGCATACAGTTTACTACCACTCATAGGATTTGAACCATGGCTGTGTCTGCTAACAATACGACAATTTAAGTTTCAGCAGAGTGTGCTATTTGGATATTGCTGTTTATTCCTGTTTTCTACGTCTCTCTTGGTTGTACAATCTGACCTTGTAATTACAACAGTGTTATACAGACATTCCTAGACATATTTTTATGTAGCACAGTGTGAGAAACATTGGTTGACACAACAGTACTATTCTGATATCAGATCTTACTGAATGTTACATGTCAGGCCATACTATACCAGAGTAAACACTACCAGTTGTTGTTTTTCTTTTGGCTTTTCCCAGTTAGGGGTTGCCACAGCAGAACTCTGGTCTGCTAATGATTGGCAGTAGATTTTTACAGTGCCAGGGTGCCAGCTC
The DNA here is from genome assembly GCF_019279795.1 of Protopterus annectens. Lineage (NCBI taxonomy): Eukaryota > Metazoa > Chordata > Ceratodontiformes > Protopteridae > Protopterus > Protopterus annectens. The sequence goes on along the minus strand of NC_056741.1, from coordinate 566,276,059 downwards.
AATGCCCAACCTTCAACGAAGGCACACCCATTCACACGTCTTTCGAACGCTACTCAGCCGCGGGGAGGACATGCAGACTCCACACAGAAGGCGCTCAAGCTGAGACTCGAACGGGAGAACCTCTTGCTGTGAGGCGACAACGCTACCGCTGCACCACCATGGCTTAGAGTAAACACTACCAGTCCAGGATTTAAATCTTTATTGGCAGGCGCAGTTTTCTTATCTGACAGACCTGTGGAGGGAATATTTGTTAACACTGCCTGACTGTTTCTACACATATTCCCAGATTCCAAGTTAATATTATGCACATACCTCTCAATCTGTTAATGCACACACTCTGGACAAAGCTTGACAACATGGGGGTACAAATAGGGACTTATTTTTAATATTGCTCTCATAAACTTGGAGAGTTGCTTGAGTGACAGGATTTGTTTTAATATACATTTTCTTAAGGTTTTGAGGTCTGAAAATCAAATGCTATGTTATTATTTAGTGACTACAATTCCGAGATCATCCCACTGATTTGCCAGGGGGACAGAGGAACAGGCAGAAAATATGAGCCAATTATCTGGACATTCTGAAAAAATCTGTACAATTGAGAGGTATGATTATGCATACAGCTTACTACTACTCCCAGGATTCGAACCATGGCTGTGTCTGCTAAAAACACAGCAATTGTAAGTTTCAGCAGAGTGTGCTATTTGGATATTGCTGTCTATCTCTTCAGTGTTTTCTGTCTAAGTCTCTCTTGGTTGTACATTCTGATCTTGTACTTACAACAGTCATATACAGATATTTTTTTATGTAGCACAGTGTGGGTAACAGTGGTTAACGCAACATTACTATTCAGAGAATTCAACAATAAATGCCATACATTACCAGAGTAAACACAACCAGTCCAGGATTTAGAGCTTTATTGCCAGGCAGTTATGGTTTTATTTAAATATGACCTATATGAGACCATTACTGTCATATTGTCTGGTTTATTCAGTACAACCCATACACAGTTTTTGTACTGCCAGGTGACTTTCTACTACTTTATATTTATTTGGTATGACTACTACAAGCAGGATTGTTACTCACCAGCCTCGCGACGTAGTCTTTGCAGGCTACTAGCATGGACTTTCTGATTCACAGCCCCCTCAGCTGCAACTGTAAGTGAAATACAGAAATATTTAGGCATACCTATTCATCATATACACAGGCTGGACATTATTAAACAGTTATTGGTATGAGTACTTACACACTGCTGGGACAGCAACCCTCTGCCTTGCTTCTTGGACCCAATCGACCAAGAGCTCCCTCTTTCTCCGCTTCAAGTCGGCACCAGTCCAAGGGATACCAATGGCACTGGTGAGATCATGGGCGAGACGATCCCAAGCTTCCACTTTATATTGGCAGCCTTGGTACTGGCCCTGCAGCAGTCTCTCGTCATGGTTTTGTACCAGGAGTCCTACCATGACCTTGGACTCCTGTATGCCCCAGCTCTGCGCACGGACTCGCATGACCAACTCCTGCCATACTGCCTACAGTGGGAAGCTGCAACCAGTTATGAGCTGTATTCCTGCCTGTGGGGTTTAAATACGGCCAATTTCCCACCCTTTGCCGTGATTGGACGGTTTTGAATATGCTGAGCTAAGCTAAGCCACAGGCAAACCTGCTTAGCTAAGGTTGGCAGTGCTTAAAGGGACAGGTTCAGCACTGCTTACCGATGGACAAATCCACTTAGCTAGGCTACTCATTGCTTAGCAGTCATATTTACGAGATGTTTACACCTGGTAAGCCGAGCTGTGCAATGCTTAGCATTGCTTATTTTTTATTTTATGGACTATCTGCTGTATGGCATTGATTCATCATTCATTACATGTTATAAATTTGTTTACTGTCCCTGACATCCCCCAATGTGCTTTCTTTACATTTATTCATGTGTGACTATACTGTATGGGGCAGTTGTGTTTATATGGGGTTTCACAACTTTATTAAATTGACACCTCACATCTGGACCTAATGCAGTACTCTGATTAACAAATATATATTATTTAGTAGCTAATTAAAAATAAATATTTATGTACTGTTTTCACATGTAAAATGCAAATGGGTTATAGTGGGGATTGAACCAGGAATGGCTGCTTGCAAAGCATACGCTCTAACCATTACACTATTGAAATACTGGTTATAGTGGATGTCTCTTGCTATTTAACATCTTGTGCTGTTTAAGCTGGACTAAGCAGCTACACTCAAACTTTTATCGCATTTATAAAAAAATATTTTTTTTGTTGTGTTATTTTATTTGTACCCTTCAGAATATCCCTGCTAATGCTGAACCTGTTATTCTATCAACATTCTGCTTTGTGGGATGATTGCCCCTTTTGGCTTTGTCCACTTTTCTTTTGGGTTGGGAGGTGTGCACTATGTGCTTATGCTATCTGTGCTATTCTAACTTTTGGCTTGGTAGGGACTATTGCCCCTTATGGCTTTGACCAGATTTGTTTTCGTGACGGGTTGGGGGTGTTATGAGCATTCTCGCTTGTTTTAAATTGCCGAAAGGCAATTCTAGAGTGCAGGGGGGTGTGTGTGTATTGTGAGAACTCTGATCACCCCCTGTGCTCGTACACAGAACCGTGTCCATTTTAGAGCATGGCAGCACACCTTCATAAATATGCATGGCACACTGCCATGCTGAGCAGGAATGGTCCCTGCCATGTACAACTGCTTTGCTGACTCACAGGGTATGTCAAAAAGAAAATACATATATTTCCACATAAAAATAAGTGGTTTTGTCTCATTGTCACAGAAGAAGTGTTTGCCAGCACTGGTCATTATCAATATACAGCTTAAGGAGTGAGGGGTGCTCTACTTTAATTAACCCCATATGTGTATGTCATGACATGGCTCTGGTTTTATGCATTCTCAGGTGTGATGTAGGAGTAATGTGTGACAATAAACTGGAAATGCATATACTAGTATTGCTTTCTGAGTAGATTTTTGAGTTCTAGTTCAGATCAGACAATACAGTCTGTTTTACAGCTATATTTGTGTTATGGGAGGTGTGTATATCACTGTCAGTAAACTGTGAAGTCCATTCCATGTCTGAAAATACATTTATAATTACAGAATCATAATTGTCATGCTACGGCAGTTATAAATGTAATAGATATGATAGCATGTGTATGCTCAGTCAACTATATATAGTCATTGTGAGGTATAATTAAATTTATGTTATTAATGTTTGTTAAAAATTACAGTGGGACACCATTGGGTTTTGGCCATGTACTTACAAAAGTAGGTATCAGCTGTATTTTTTATGCCCAGTACTGTCCAGAGTACGGACAGTCACCCATCACAGCTTACCCTGTTTGAGTGAAGGAAGGCAAAGCAAGTAACATTGTTTAATTTTTTTTCCTTCGGCACCAACCCTGTTTGTGCACCGGTGAGCAACATGCAAATGACACAGGCAAAAGTGAATATATATTATTTTTGTTAATATTCATTATGATCTTTCCTCAGTAAAACAAAAACACTGTGGAACTCAAACCACAGTCTAACTATCTTATCTATTGTGTACTTCAACATCTTTACACCTTGTGCTACACACACAGTTGGGTCGCAGGTGTAATTTCTGGTGTCATTATCATCCAAGGTGCTGACCACCATGCAATACTGCTAAGCGTGATTGCACTTGCTAAATCAACTGAGATTCTTTTTTAAATTTTATACATTTGACCATGTTTGTGCTAAGCTGCATGATGCTCAAATGTTAAAGACCAACAAAAAAATACAAACACACATTAAAAAATTACACAGCTCGGGATTTGAACTGTCATAGTAATGAAATGACAGAATACTGTTGGAGTGTGTTATCGCTCTTTGCCACAGACATAACTTTGCAACAGCAATCAAGTCAAGTGCATAAAAGCAAGTCGCATTTCCTCTATAGTATACGCAGAAACACATTTGTACATTCTCATATGGTTGTATATGTGTGGCAATGAATGATCACACAACTGTTTTATGAATATGTTTGCACAAATGCAGCTCTGTCTTCTTTTGATATTGTGTTCATTCTCCCTTATCAGGGCTGTAATCTTAGGCATGCAGTCTATAGCACACTTTGTATCATTTTCCTTTAAATGTGTAACAAAAATACATGACAGTGAAAAACAGTTTTCAGCAAAGTCAGGAGAGTTCTGTTTGTGAACAAAAATAATAAATGTGGTGTTTTGTTTCATTGAAAAGCTTGCTGAAGTTAGTTCCACACTTTGTAAGTGTATCCTTACTGACACACCCACTGCACTGAAGGTTGTCAGAATCGCTGTTGTGTTTTCCTTCTCTCTCACACTAATCATTCACAGATGTAAGCCATTAACAACTGACAATGGTGAAGAGCCTACATTATGTTTATATATGCTACACAAAGTCAAAAGTTTGGTATTCAGCAGTTTTAACGAGTTCACATCTTAACAGTGCTCAGAGGGCTGATTCTACACTATAAAAAGGTAAATGTGTAGCTAGTACACTTGAAGGTGAAGGTGTATTTGGATAAAACAGAATATTGACATTCCTTTGAAGGTGATTTATCTGCACAGAAGGGTTGTAATTTTGTTAAGGTATGCTTGAATTATTCAAGTACATTCTACATTTTTTAAAATGTTACAAATGTATTTATTTATCCGGGAGAAAATGGAACATTTATTTGTATGCACTTCTTATATTTCACTATTAGCATAGGTATTTTTGGCAGACATTTATTTCTGAGATAGACAGGTTATACTTTCAGCACAACTATTATTTTTAAAATTTGATTTTATAATATTCTACATTATTGGAGACAAATGTAATGTATGTGTCACTGACACTGGTCTTATGCTTCTGAGATGGCCCAGGGCAACCTCCACAGGCATGGTGGGCATAGTGTGAAGTGACTAACATTCATAAATTGACTTTTCTGTTTTACCATTACACACAACCTGGCAGTTAATGGAGTGGAAGCCCTTGCTGTTTATGTTGACCCTTCCCTGTTCCCCAGGTGGTGCTTTAATCTCAATGTGTATGCAGTCTATGGCACCCAAGACTTCAGGGAAATGTACTATGAGATAGAAATCCTGCATAGTTGTTGCTCTGCCCTCAGGGTACAGGAAAAATATATAGTCACTGGCATGCTGTAGCATAGCATTCTAAAAATGATGCAGGATCCTGAATGCTGATGTCTGTGACACCCACAGCAAGTCCCCTTTTGGTCTCTGGAAGGTTCCTGTAGCTAAAATTCTGAGTGCTACACTTACCTTGGTCTCCACGGGACCGGTTTCCCCTGTTTGCCCCTTGTTCTCAGTTGAGGATGACAGAGGTTGCAGAGTTCCTGGAGTGTGTCTGTAGCCACTCTATAACACTCAGCTATTTCCACCTCTTGCAGACCATGAAAAATTAAACAGTCTAAACATCCTTATCCTTCTTGCTCAAGCTCTATCAGCAGCAGCAACAACAGCATAGATTTGAGCCTGTTGCACGTACACATTCAGATGAGCAGCAGCAGCCCTTAAAAGTCTATCTGTGTAGTGTAGTGTAGTTTCCATGGCTGTGATCCAATAAGTTTTAGATTTCAAGGCAAAAATAGGTTAATAGATTAGTACTAGGCTAATTACCCCTGTGGGCCATTTCAAGCCTAGCTAATTACCCCATGTGAGAATCAAACCCTGCACCTTGGTTTGTAAGGTAAACACCTTAGCCAAATGAACAGTAAGTGTACATGATTTCTTTATAGCTTGTTGAATAGCTCCAGAATCTTGGATTGGTTGATTAGCACAAAATTCAGCTGCTTATGTTGTAATTTGTATACCATTGTGTGTACCATGTTTGAGCAGCTCTATACATTATGTAAAGCCGCTTACTGAATACAAATCAGTGCACTATTGTGTGCACGTCACACCATGAAGTGCACATGTTCTTAGCAAGCCATGTAGAATTTATTGAATCCAGCCCATATAGTTTATAGTCATGATTAAGAACTCTTAGCCTGTGAGATATGAGAAACTTGTATCTTTCCTTCCTTTCTCTGTCAGCACTGCTTTTTCTGCATGTTTCCATAGTAAAGAAACATGTTTGGATGTAACAACTCATTACTCTCAACAAATATAGAATCACATTGTTCTTATTAAGTTTCTAAAGTTCTAGAGGTAGCCCATCTCTCACTGGGGTTTTACTCAATGACTTGACCTTTCATCACCTTCTAAATTTCCTTTCCACTAACTGTGGTCATCAATTCTTTTGCCTTTTTGTTTTTTTTTTCTTTCTTATATAATTCTGAATTTCTTTGCCATTTGCTCCCATTTAATCTGAGTCACGAAAGTCTCTGATAGTACTCTCTAAAAGTCCTTACATAATACATCCCTTGCCCTTGATGTTAACCCTGCAGTAATTCTCTTGAGTTCTTTTCTGCTTCAGTCTAGCATATAAAACCGTTTGATTCTGTGGAAAATTATGTAAGGCAGTATCGTTGAGAGATTCTCTTAAATTATTTTATTCTCATGAAGAATATCTTGTATTTCTTGTCCTATATTGTAATTTCATTTGGTTTAGCATCATCTCCAATACCTAACTCATTTTCTATTTTTTTTTTAGTGTAACCATCTTATCCATTAAATCTTCCATTTTTTCCCCAAAGACTCATTGTATGCTGCTTTATCTCTCTTATCAATTCCTGTCTTAGCTTTTCTTACTTTTAAGCAGTGACGATTTATCACTAATAACTTTCTGCATTGTATCTGCAGCCAATTACTGACATTTCTCAAATCCTTCTTTTGTTAAATTAAAACCTGAAACCTTCAGTTGGACTTTTACAGAAGAGCATATGCTTCAATAAAAGACTCACTGTGAATGGCTTACTGTTTAACAATCTTCCTGATAATCACAAATGGTAGAGCTCCCCAGAAAACCTTGTATCTGAGGTTGCTGTCTGCTTCTCTGAATTTTGCTTCCTGTTGGATATCTAAGTTGAGGCATATATACAGATCTAATGAAAGCATACTGGCAATTTTAAAATTAAACCAGTATGGTGGAACTATCACATCAGCCAACACCATAAGATAAACAGCTCCTAGCCTTTTCTGAAAGGTATACACTTCATCATTATAAAAAACTGGTAAGTACATCCCTAAAACGTACAATTAAGAAATGCTAGAACAGCTATGAACTTGAGGTTGCAGCTAAATCAGAAGGCAACCATAAGGTCTTCTTCATCTATATTTGGAAGCTTAAAACTAGCCATCAATATTGTACTGAACTTATGTCTAAGGACATGACTAATATTCTTGGAGACAAATTCTCTTCCAGTTTCACCTCACCCTCCCTTCTCTCTATTCCTCCATTCCATCTCATACCTCCTATCCTGAAATTACTTTGTCCAAGACATTTTTGGACATTACACATTTAAAAATACTAGTTCCATAGGTCCTGACAAAATTCCTGGATGTCTGCTGAGAAGTGTTAAATCCCAGCTAGCAAAACTCCTCCATGAATTCTTTAACCTTAGTCTCTCCATTGGTTACATCCCCAAGGTGTGGAGAACAGCTCTTGTGATACCCTTATATAAAGGTTGCTCCTGTACTGACCCTGGGAATTACAGGCCTATTAGTCTCACAAGCATTGTTTCCATGACTATGGAACATATTGTAGCTGAACTAATAAACAATGACAATTGACCATATATCTTATATTTGATGTTGTCCTTCTCATTCTACTTCACTGATGGGTTACGGCTCTGATCCTCAGATCCAACTCGATGCCATCCATAGACTTCAGCTTCCAGGCTTGAGGTCTTCCCTTACCCACAGTCCTCTGCTGCTAGCCCAACCTCACCAGAGCTCATTTGCTGCCAGTCTGTCCAGACATGGTTACTAGTGCTTAAGCAGTTAAGTGTAGCTTTTTATAATTTTTCATAATTTTTCTTAGTTTTCTCTGCACTCTCCTTATTTTAAGCATATTTAAACTTCCTCCCTACCATTTTTAGCTTCTCGAGGTGCATTAGGGCTCTCTTATCTTTCCTTAACTTTCTTTTTTTTTACCTTCCAGGCTTTGGCCCTTCTTTCTCTCTCTTTTTGTATATTTTTGTATAGATATAGTAGTAAATTTATAGCTGTCTCTGTCCTACCATGGATAAGCATGCAGGTTTTAAAAGGTGCGCCATGTGTGAGAGAAAAATTCCACACTAGGACGTACACGATAGATGCGTTTATTGTTTAGGGCCAGCTCACCTGGATTCCCCTTGTAACAACTGTGAGGGGTTTAATCCAAGAGCCATTCAGGAAGGAAGAATAAGTTGATTTTGAAGGGCCTTAGGTCTGTTCCTCTCTCTCTTCACCAGGGGCTCAAACCCCCCCCCCCCCAAAGGATATGCTCAGCTCCGAGGCCAAGAAATAGCATCACAAGCAGTCCAGGTGTATCTGCAGAGCTTCCTGTCAAGGCTCTGAAGGATTCAGATCTGAGGACGTCGGTGCCAAGGCCTATGTCGGCTTTGTCAGATCCTATAGACTTCTTCTAAGTCTCCAGATCCTAAGACCTTGGATCTGAGCTGTCTTGCACCCATTTGGACCCTTAGATCTCCAGATCCACAGTCCTCTACTTGGTCTCCAGGGAGATCCATTATGTCCATTTCTCCCACAGTGTCTTCAGAGATCGTGCGGACCCCCAGGCTTACTCCACATCCTCACGGAACCTATATGACAATGTGGACAAAATGTTGAAATCTATCATCAAGGCTCAGAGTCAGACGGGGTACTTCCAGCTCTTTCCCCTCATGGATCCAAGCCAGGCCCTTCCACTTCTTTTTATCCTTCTCTGATCTGTGTTTCAATTTTAGAACCCCAGGACAGTAGTCTTACAAGGGATTCAGGGTCACATCACAGGGCTCTTGCTTCTTCAATGCCAGCCATCACCCTGACTGGCTCTGCTCCAAAGTCTTTGGATCAGAGTGCATCCCAGATCTGGGATATCGCAGCTGGATCTGAGGGGCAAGGTTTGGCTACAGTGTTTTCTGAGCTGTCCCCTCCCCTTGGAGCCTTGGCCCGCGACAGCACTAGTCCAGTTCTGTCAGGGATTCCAGCTTCTGGTGAGTTTCCTCCATCTTCCTCGGGAGCTTTGGCTCCTAGGGAGTTCGGTGGGGGTCTCTCCGGGGCCTTCAGACTTCCGGATTATAGAAAATGCTTTCTCTGTTAGCAGAGCACTGGACCCTTTGACATCTGCTCCTCTCCATGTGTCTGCATTGGATCTGGGCCTTGGATCTACCATTTCTGTCCAGGGTCAACCTGCCTTGAAGGGCCTCCAGTCTGTTCCACCTGAGCTGGCCCCTTCCTGTCCCGACTCTCTCCTGAATGTCTCATGAAAGAGATCCCATGGAAGAGGACGTGCAAAATGAGGCACTTGGACTCCCCTTTGGGATCCCTCTCTGAGGATATGGATTACGATGAGGGAAAGAGAGGTCTCCCAAATCACCACCAAACAATGTCTTTTTCGCAGACATCTTGGGAGATCTTGAAGTGGAAAGGTGGCTGGTCTTCCAAAAACTCCTCTTTGGAGGAATCCATATTCCTGGAGGACTTCAGGGCAGGACCATCTACATCTTGGGTAGTCCCACAGGTAGACACTCTTATAAACCTCATTGGTCGTCTGGCCTGGAAGGAGCCGGACACCATAAAACCAGTACCAAAGCAACCAGACAAGATTCTTTCTCCCCCAGAGGACTGTACTTTCTGAAGTAAGAACATCCTAGTTGACGCTATGCTGGTGGCAGCCACTACCAAGAAAGAGCTCACACAGCAGAGCTCAACTGTACATCCACCGAACAGGGAGTCCAGCGTGATGGACAGGTTCGTGAAGCGAGCTTATGTTTCAGCGACGTTTTCGTTGAGAGCACTCAACTACCTGGCACATTTTATTCACCTTCAGAGAGAGTTGGTTAAAGAATTCTGTAAATCCTTGGCAGGGTGTTTGCCTAAGGAGGAGTTAGATAAGATATCTCCTAAGCTAAGCACTCTCACTTCCATACGAAATTCTTCCATGAGGCTTGTTTCCCACTCAGCAGAAGGGTCTTCAAGGGCAGCTAGCACCGGCATTGCAATACGTCATCATGCTTAGATGAGGCTTTGTGATTTCGTGGAACCCTTTAAGTTGTCTTTTGTCAGTGCCCCTTTTGATGGTTTTTCGCTGTTTGGACCATCAGTTAAGGACATCCTGACCACAGTGAGCAAGAGGATAAGACCTTGTCTGCCATGGGGATTAAGTTTTCTACCCCTCAATGAACCTGCTCAAGGAATTAAAGAGAGGCTAAGAAAACTTTGGTTCCATAAGTCACAAAGTTAATTCCCTGATCAAATAAATGAGTACTCCTCCAGAGGCAGAGGTGGAGGCCACAGTGGGAGACGCCGCTCTAGGGGAAGAGGTAGTCTGCAAAACCAGGGCTTCAGGGAACCTTTTTCTGACAAGCCCTTTCAGTGCTCCTGAAGCACTGACACTGCCCGACTGTCCAACTCTGGAGGCAGTCAGGGGCCATTTTTCTCTTCACTCAAGGTCCTAGGCCCATATAACTACAAATGCTTGGGTGCAAATCATTATATATTGAGGCTATTACATTCCTTTTCTCTACCCCCAACAAAGATTCAAAAGAAACTTCCCACCCAGCCAGAGGGAGTTGGCAGTTACCGAGATCATCAAACTACTGCAAAAGAGAATCATCCAAGAGGTCCCAGCCAGACAGAGAGGGTCCTGAACTTACTCCTGTTTCTTTTTGATGCCAAAGAAAACAGGACATAAGACCCATTTTTGACCTAAGCAATCTCAACTTGTATGTGAGGAAAGTTAAGTTCCCGATGGTAATGGTTGAGTCCATCCTTCTGTTGCTAAGCAAGGATGATTGGATGTGCTCTGTGGACTTCAAGGACACATACTGTCACATAAAAATAGACAGGCACTCCAGAAGTCATCTGTACTTCCACCTGGGAGCTAATCACTTCCAGTTCAAAGCCCTGCCCTTTGATCTCACCACAGCCACCTGGGTGTTCAACAAATGCATGGCAGTGGTTGCAGCTCATCTCCGGCTGCAAGGTTATCAAGTGTTCCCATATTTAGATGATTGACTCCTGACTGCCCCCACTCATCATCAACTTTCTCAGGTGAGAGACTTTCTTAGACAAGTCACAACCACGGCCGGTTCAGACTTTGGAGTTCATTGGAGTCCAGCTGAACACCATTACCCAAATAGCTTCTTTGCCACAGCACTGCATCAACACCTTGAAACTCCAAGTTCAAAGCATTCTGTCTCTTCCATCTCCTCCTACCAGGTTAATTCTATGAGCCCTGGGGTCCATTGCAGCTGCTATACTTTTGGTTCTTCTAGCTAGGTACGATATGTGCATTCTTCAGTGGACAGTATCTGTTCAATGGTCAGTTCTACATCAGTCTCCATCTGTTCCTATCAGACAAACATTTGCATGTCCCATCTACAGTGGTGGATTCGATCAAATCTGACAGTCAGCAGGCCTTTCACACACACACCCATCAGCCACTGTGACCACGGTTGCTTCCCATCTAGAGTGGGGAGGACATTTCCAAGGGAAGCTGGACCAAGGCATATGGGTTCTGATAGGGAACAGTTTGCATATCAATGTCCTCGTAATGAGAGCTGTCCTCTTATCATTGCAAGCCTTTCAGGAGGCTCTCCCTTTAGGGACCATTGCTATTCACACAAACAACTTCACTAGTCTGGTACAGCAACAAGCAAGTAGGAACCCATTCATACCCTCTCTGCAGAGAGGCCATGATGGTTTGAGAATGGGTGATCTTTTCAAGCCACTTTTTGCTTGCAACATACATACTGCTGATATCCACCGCGTTAACAGACAGGTTCAGCAGATCTATTCTGATGCCCCGTGAGTGGTCCCTCAATCAGGCAGTAGCAAATGAGATATTTGACCATTGGGGTCTCTCCTGCTGCAACCTCTTTGCATCCCCTCACAACAACAAATGCAGCAGTTACTTTGCTCTGATCCTGCTCTGGTCCACGAATGGCATCCCGGTCTCCTTTATGCCTACCCTTCTCTTCCTCTGATCCCGAAATTTCTCCTGAGAGACAAATGTTTGAAGAGCACAGTGATCCTCATTGCCCCCTTTTGGCTTCATCAGGTGTGGTTCTCCTTCCTCTGGTCTCACCTTAAACATCCTCCATGGATACTGGAACCCTCACTGACCTCTTTTCTCACCCAGTACTGGGACTCCACCTGAGTCTCCCACATTCAAGTTAACTGCATGGTTACTCCAGTTCTCATGATTGCTAGAGGGTTTAGGTTCTCTTCTCCAGTAAAAGCTGTCATTTTGGCTTCTCAGAAAGCCTCCACTAAGACGGTATATATGAGTAAATGGAAAAGATTTTCTATTTGGGCTGCTAATAATCACGTTGACCCTTTTTCAGCTCCTGTTCCTTTGATTGTGTCCTTTCTGGAATCTTTAAGCAACGTACTACTTTTGCGACCTTTAAGCTCCAATTGACAGCCATATCCAACTTTCATTCAGGATTACCTTTGGGATCGGTTGCTTCAACCAGGTTATGTAAAGCCTTCATGAAAGGTATTTTTCTTCTTAGACCTCCAATCAAGGACCAAACTGCTCCATGGGATTTGTTTGTCATTCTAAAAGCTTTGACCCAAAGCCCCTTCGAACCAGCTAATGATTGTGACTTGAAATCTTTATCCTGGAAGTCTGCTGTACTTGTTGCCATTTCTTCAGTGAAAAGGGTCTCTGAATTGCAAGCTCTTTCATCCAAACCTCCCTACATCATTTTTCACAAGGACAGGGTTTCCCTCCATACTAATCCCTCATTCATTACAAAGGTCGCCGCTACAGCTAATATAAACCAATGCATTCGGTTCCCAGTGTTTTTCCTAACTATTTCAGCAAAGGGGACTATTTGTTACATTCCTTAGATGTTCACGAACAGCTGCATTCCTACCTTCATAGGATGAAACAGTTCAGAAAATCAAATCAGTTGTTTGTTTTTTTCTCTCCTAATTGTAAAGGTCAGGCAGTATTAAAAGCAACAGTAGCAAAGTGGATAATCAGTTGCATTTCTTTTGTTTATGAGAAACATAGTTTGAAGTTGCTTGTCCTCCAAAAGCCCATTCAACAAGATCCATTGCTGCATCAGTGGCTTTTTCATCTAGGATTCCTATTGATGACATTTGTGCATCCAAGTCTCATACCTTTGTGACCCATTATAACTTAGATATGGTTTCTAGTAACAAAACGTCCTTTGGCTCCTCACTACTACAGCATATCCTTCCTTGATCCACCCAAAAAATCATGTAGGGACTCTGACCCTTCAGTGAATCAGAACAAGAAGAACAACATCAGATGTATTAGTTATGTACTTACCATAACTTGATATCTGTGTTGTCCTCTTCTTATTCTGCTTCACTTTTCCGCCCAGCCACCCCCCTCCAAAACACATTGGTTATAGAGGATCTGGAAGAGCCTTTGTTGGAACCTACGTTCCAGGTTGAGCTCTTGGTTCCTTTTTCTTCTGTCTCCTGTTTATAGGGGCAGCAAACTCGATCTGAGGAGGTTGGGCTAGGGGCAGAGGATTATGGGTAAGGGAGGAGCTTGAGCCTGGAAGCTGAATCTGTGGAAGGCAGCCCAGTCAGACCAAGGATCAGATCTCTAACCCATCAGTGAGGCAAAATGAGAAGAGGACAACACAGATACCAAGTTATGATAAGTACATGACTAATAAACATATACCACTTTGACTTTGTAAAATGCAGATCATGCGTGCTCATATTTATTCAGTTCTTCAAAAGAGTTAATAAGGTTAATAAAGAGAATGTTGCCCACACTGACTTTTTGGACCCTGCCGAAACAGTTGACACACAGTTGGTCTGTGATCACTGTAGTCACTTATGATCTGTGTTCCAGGCTTGATACAGTAAAATATCTGTTCTGCAGGCATGTTGTGTTATGAGGTGACTGCTATCAGCTGCTTCAAGCAATGTTTTTCTGTGTTTATGCTTCAGAATGTGCTAGGTGTCCTAATCTCAACCACTGTGATTTCGGTCAGGTATAGGTAATATAACCACTATCATTCATTTATGAAAGAAAATATAAGAACTGAACAAATGCGTGGATCTCCTACTTTTACAGTCTATGTGTGATGCCGTTCTTGCAACTCACAGACTGAAAAAAACAGGAATGGTTCCAGAAATGGTGCAATTATTGTTACTTGTTATTAATTGCCAAACTGTAGGATTAATATAAGTGTAAGAAATTAGGAGGCAGTAGGGAGAGAAGGGTGGGAAGAAGCATCTTTGCCAGCTATTCCACTTTGGAAGGGGAGGTTTCTGCCTGTGATAAGGACATATCTCCTGTGATAGGGACAGTGCCATAATCACATGCAGGATGCCATTAACATCAGCATTTGGGGTGGAGCCAGAACAAATTGACATTACCTGCAGTGATGAGTGACATCACTAGCTCCTCCCAGTTAGGGTATTCCAAAACATCCCCTAAAGTGCAGGATGAATGTGTGTAACATGGTAGGTTGCTCCTCTACACTTCTCATGCCCAACCAACTATTAGTACAGTCCCAACCCTGAGGAAAATTATTTGGGATTCAAAGTAAAAATGATGAAGCAGGGCGAAGGTCTGGTGGGAGCATGCAAATGAAAAAAAAAAACTTAACATTTCATAATCTCCATCTATCATTTATCTGTTTAAGAAAATAGTGTGTTTCACAATTTTACTTCTAGTTACTTAAGTGGAAATAGTCATTTCAGAGTGTACTCCTTTGTCAGTTCCTCTGCAGCAAGCAATATGCTTGTAAGTCAATACAATATTTAGAAATTTAGCATAGTTTATTTTTGAAGTTTTGCAGAATATAATTAAACTAGGTAGAAAGTGCAACATTCAACACTGAAATCATAACTACTTCTCTGATAGGAAACCAAAGCAGTGTTTAGCAAATAAGTTTAAACATGCAGTTTTTCTTTTTCCTAACGAAGAAAAAGTCTGTGTAATCACCTCAGTAAAGTGTAATACACACTACTTACTTATAAATCCTTTTTAATATTCCACACCACCTTGACATAATTAACTGATATGCAAAACTGATGAGATCTCTGAAAAGGAGGCACAGCTGAGACGGGGGAATGGGATATCTTTATTGCCAGTCTATTTACTCTGTGAACCTAACTGATATAAGCACAAATCAGCAATAAATGATGCTGCCATATTCCCAAGTTTTACCTGTCACTAGCATAGAGAATGTACTGCTAATGTCTGGCACAGGCTGAGAACTTCATTAATGTATGTACAGAGAAGCAAGGAATCAGTGACTGACACTTTTAATGCCTGCACTAAGCTGAGACTCCACAATGGAGTCTTACCTCCATAGACTGCACTAAGCTGAGACTCAACAATGGAGTCTTACCTCCATAGATTGCAGTACGCAAAAGAATCTTACCTCCATTGTAGACTGCAGTAAGCTGAGACTCCACAGTAGACTTAGGTCAACTGGTGCCCTAGGCAAAAGGGCTTCATGGCACCCCCACCACACCACCTGGTGCCCCCATCCCGGTCTACCTACCCCTAATAAATACTGAGAAAGTGCCCCTGCTAGAGTGGCACCCTAGGCAGCCGCCTAGGTGGCCTATGCCTAAGGCCGGCTATGCAGTGGAGACTTACCTCCATTACAGAGTGCAGTTAATTGAGACTCCACAATGGAGTCTTATCTCCATGACAGACTAAATGAAACTGGCTGGCAGTGCAGTACCTCTGGGACCACTGCATGTCATCACATGCGGCCTCTGGTTATTCCATTTCCCTTAAAATATGTTATGAGCAACAGAGAGAGAATTGTTCTGAGAAATTTAGAAATACTTTTTTTTATTTTGTCGTTATCTGTTTTACTCAGAATAAGATCAGAGGTATTCTGATCTGAAGGCATAGAAGAAAGGAAGCTTGACTTTGAAAAGTTATTGACCTATTCTAAAACCGCCATTCCTAATATATACAATGCATAAAGAAAGAAAGATATGGACAAAAGTTCTCTTTCAGGGTAAAATCATCTTGGTGGAGATTATTTTCATCATTTATGGATTTTTTTTTTAATTATCTCAGCAAGTGACAGCATCCTCAGGTACAGTGCTTTTTTATATTTCCGGGGTCATGAAATGACATCCATGTGGTTCATGTTCAAGCAAAGTACACTCTTTTGTGGTGCCTAACCTCCTGTTCCTGTGAGTCCTGCATTCATAGGAATCATAGGAAATCATCGGAAATACAAGTTTTTTAGACCATGGCCATGTGGTACTTGCCAATAAAGACACTCAGGCTGTAAGTCCTAAAGTGTTTTTTAGAGTACCTATCCAATTATCTAACTCTAAGACAGCCCAATTTTTTTCTTGCAACTTTTATTAAAACAACAAGAACAAATCAAAAGAAAAGTATATCCATTAGCATTTGAAGAATAAGTATGTATGTCTTTCGGCTTTTCCCGGTTAGGGGTTGCCACAGTGGAATTCCAGTCCGCTCGTGATTGGCAGTGGATTTTACGGTGCCGAGTTGCTAGCCTGAAGCCCAACCTTCAACAGAGGCATGCCCATTCATGCTCGCACCTACCTGCATGCCTTTAACATCACTCGACCGCGGGGAGGGCATGCAAACTCCACACAGAAGGCGCTCCAGCCAAGAATCGAACAGGAGAACCTCTTGCTGTGAGGCGATAATGCTAACCGCTGCACCACCCCGGCTTACTGGCATTTGAAGAATAAGTAAGAGAAGCAAAATAAACATATGTCCCATGTCTATAGCAAACAAGAAAATGTTGTTAAGATGAGGATATTCTAGTCAGTGGTTACATGCACCGAATGAAACAACAGGCTATCGGTGGAATTCAATAAAGCTCAATGGTAGTTTTTCACCATGTGCACATCGTGGCATGATGCGCACATGGTCACGTAAAGTGTTAGATTCAGTAAGTGCCATGTAGTGGCACGGATCCCCACGTAAACAAGGTAAACACTGCACCATGCTAATTAGCCAAATTACATGCTAATTAACCTAACACAGTGGAGCTATTCATCAAGCTATAAAGTAGTATGGTATTCCGTATTCCCAGTGAGTGTTTTTGAATAATTTATAATAGGGGAACAGAGGGATCTCATAAAAAACTGAAAAATGTAAAATATTGGCATTGAGCTGGGCTCTGCCTAATGTTGACAGCAGACTGTATGCAACAAAAGGAGAGTATAAAAAGCAACATAAATCCTTTTTCTTTGTGCCAGAATAGAAATGCAGCTTTGCTCCCCCACCCCGAGATGAATAGTACAGATTACAGACCATACCTGTTAACCTCTTAGGGCAAGAAATCTGGACAGAGCCATAAATAATGGGGGGGGGGGGGCAAAAAATAAGGACATTTTTAAATATTTCTCTCACACACTGAGAAAGTTGATAGAATAGCAGGTTTTGTGTTAGCATTAATTTTCTGAAGGGTATGAAATCTGAAACTGAAATGTCTGTCATTATTTTCTGACTTCAGTCTTTTATGACTGGGCAATGTTTTGCTAGAAAGTCATATATCCATCTAAGTGGCAGTACTCCTCTGTGCAGATTTATCCCAAAGTAATATTCTCTAATATGTGTTCAACATATGTGTTCAACATTTGGCTCCCCATCAGTTTCCCTAGCTACATGGTTGCCAGTGGTGTAGATTCAGAGCTGTCAGCATGGTGAAGATGCAAATGAGGTCTGAACTCATTAGAATTGCTGAATCCCAAAAAAATGGATCCATGTAGGGATGTGAACATCGTGCAGGCAATGCCTCAGTGTTTGTGTTTACTGGATGGCAACTGTGAATGCTTACATTGGGGGGGTGTCATGTTAGACTTATAAAGTGTTATATGTAGGTCTGTCAAGATTGGAAATGCAAGTAAGCAGTGCACAATTCATAGGTTCTGTTTCACTAAAATCCAACCTCCTATTTATTTGGTGGCAAATTGTGTTTTCTCTGTCAGTTTTTTTATTTTTTTATTTATTTATTTACTTATTTATTTATTGCCATGTTTGTACGATGCTGCACTTCACGCAGTCATGGGAAACAGACAAATGCTGTGCTTATCTTGTTTGCCCTGTGTTGTGCAATGGGCTAAAGGGAGATGTTAAGAATGATTAGTGAATATGGAAATGTCATGTAACCATTTCGGTGTCAGCATTGCTGAAGTTTGACACTTAGGATTGAGTCTAGGAAACGCAACTGCTGTTTAACCGACTCTGTGGCAGCATGTGTTAATGCATTGCTACACCCCTTTTTTGGGGGTCAGATAGTGCTGGGTTTGAATATAGGTGTATCTAATACTTTAAAATACTTTTTATTATAGAGTAATAATGCAATTACGTGGTGTGCAACAGTGGCAAGCAATGAGATTTCAAGGTTATTTGATGTACAGGCAGTTGTGTAAGTGTCTTACTGAAGTGTGAAGGCCATGCCACTCCATACAGAAGAAATACTGACTCTCACTACATTTTAAAGAAAAAAAGTATTAATAACACAAGAAGGGCTAACATTTTAGATGTGATTTTAGAGCAACTGATAGTTTATGTTTTAATTGCACATACCTTGCTTGGCTCTCTATCTGCATAGTAATCTCTCTTTTTTGCAATAATCTAGTTCCCTGCTCCCTGCAGCTCTAAGGCCTGTCATCCTTTCCCATTGTTTTTTGCTCAATTGTCACACCTGTTACAACTCTCCTTGAATTAGACCAAACCTTAACTAATAAATAACATATTTCCAAGCTTGTCAGTACCTTTGAGTGCTCGAGAGGGCCTGTATCACTGATTGTTTTTATTGGTTTCTTCTGCTCCTTCCTCCTTCTCAGCTCTACCTGCTCTGATCTCCCTTTGGGCTCACTCCGCTCCCCTACCCTACCCAGTGCCTCTACACTTATAACCCCAAAAACCACACACCCCCTCTAGCATTAGCCTATCTGAATAGTCCCCACCCAACTCCTTATCCACTAACCCCTCATGCTTCCACTACCCAGGACCATTCCCTTTTATTTTCTTACCTTCCCTCCTTCCCCAGTCTTACTACCAAAGACCACACACCACTTTACCTTCTGCTAATTCATTTTCCCCCTCTGCACATCCTCACTGTATACTGTAACCATACACTATCATGCATATCAAACCTACACATACTCTACCATTAATATGTCTACCTTTCTTCCTCTGCTGCTTACTCCATCTTACCAGACTACCTGACTTTTCTTACTTCCCTCTCTATCACACAACTTCAATATATGCCTTAAAAGAATCTCACCTCTCAACTTATATCTCTCCTCACCTCTATCACTACAATGACTCTCTACTCTTTACAAGAAAGATTCTTCCTGATATCTGTAATACAGTCCCAATCCCTCACAATGCATACCTCTTCAGCTACTCTGCTCTCAACTCCAACTCCAATAAATCTAAAGACCGTGCCTCCTTCCTGCTCCAGCTAATCTCCATCCTCCTCTCTGGTGACATACATCCTAATTCCGGACCCTCAGACAACCATGCTTCCAACCCTAACTTGTCTTCCTCACCTTCTCACCATAAATCTCTCCTTTTTGCTACCATTAACACCTAAAGTTTATGCAATAAACTTCCTACCCTTCATGCCTGGCTATCCCATTACCACCCTGATGTTCTCTCCATCACCGAAACATGGCTAAAACCCCACATAAAAAACTCCGAAATTACCTCTCCCAACTACAACATCATAAGAAATGACAGAACTCTAAAGAAAGGTGGTGGAGTAGCCCTACTTTTCTCCTCCAACCTAACAGTGACACCCTATACCAAGCCTATACCCCAATTCACAACAGCTGAACTAACCCTGGCCCTCCTAAAATTAATAACCATAAAAACATATGTATAGCTGCCTTATATATTCCACCAGGAAATAACATCCCCATTCTTGAAGATACCCTGTCTTGGTTCTCAACCAGTATAAGCAATAAAATTATACTCCTAGGTGATGTAAATATAAACTGGACTTCTATTCAGTCACCTCAGAATTTAAACCTATACAACTTCACCCAAATAATTACCTCTCCTACCAGATTCAATAAAGACAACAACTCCTGTAGTATTCTGTACTGACTATTATTTTCTCACACCAACTGCATTTCTGACAATGGCACCCTACCCAACTCCCTAGGCGATCATCTTCCTGTCTTTGTTCATTGCTCACCATTCTCCCTTCATCTTCACCACAACTATATCACAACTTGTAGTCTAAAAAACTTCAACCCTCAAGCTTTCTCTGACTCAATAAAACATATTCATTGGAACCCTGTAAAAACCTTCCCTCTTGACGACACTCTTACATGCTTCAATCTACATTCACTAACCTACTAGATAGCTTTGCGCCCACAAGAACTAAAAGAATTCAAACCAAATCCACCCCTTGGCTAACAAAAACAAGTATTACACTCATGCATCTCCGAGGCAAATCTTGGAAGCATTAACAAAAATCTAAAACACCTAACACCCTTACTGAATATAAGCAACTTTGTAATAAAGTGAAAAAACAAATTGATTCAGACAGAAAGTCCTACTACTCAAGCTTCAAAACAATCATAGATCCAACCCCAAAATATTTCTGCTCTCCTCTCTTCTAGCAAAAAAAGACATCTTAGCTACCCAGTTCAATTCCTTCTTTATTGATTCAATAGCCAAGCTCACCACTTCATTCTCCATTAACACTTCTACTCCACCCTCATCCCACACCTTCAACTCTAGCCCCACTGACATCAACGCTACTTATCTCCCCCCTTACCATACAACCTGTCTCTCTACACACCATAAAAACACTTCTGCTAAAACTAAAGCCATGCTTTCAATCCACAGACAACCTTCCATCTAACTTTCTCAAGCTAGCTGCCAATGGCATAGCTCTTCCCATCCCATACTTATCAACCGTTCAATCCAAGAATCTCATTTACCCCTACTCTGGAAGAAAGCATTCATCATTCCCCTCCACAAAGGAGGAAACAATACTGAAATCTCCAACTTTCGTCCTATAGCCATCTTGTTCCCTATCTCCAAGTCCTTGAAAAATGCTATCACTTGCAACTCCTTCCCTACCTCCTAGACGGTCAACTTCCTTCCTGTACTCAACACGGATTTAGATCTGGACATAGTACTACCACTGCCCATCTGTCCTTCCTTGACATCATCAACTGCGCCCGAGATTCTGGCAGCATTGTATTTACCCTTCTCCTAGACTTATCAAAGGCCTTCGGTACTCTTTCCCACAACCTTTTCTTGTCCAAACTGTCTCTTCTCAATCTGTCCCCCCCATTAACTGGTTTTCCAGCTACCTTTCTAATAGACAACAAGCCGTCAAGTGAAACAGTAGTACATGCATCCAAAACCAAAGTCATAATCTTTACCCCATCTAAAAACACTTCTATCGATAAAAATTCCTTCTTCATTGTCAGTCGGAATAAAATTCCCATTGAAATCATCTCCCATGCAAAACTTCTAGGTGTTATCATTGATGAACATTTAACGTTTGACATTCATATGTAAACTAGTATTAAGAAACTATACTAAAAGCTTGGAATGCTGTATCATCACAGCCATTATCTCACTCCCTCATCCAAGCATATACTCTCGATTTCCTACCTCATCCCCTCTCTCTTGTATGGAGCCCCTCTCGTCACCAACCTTCAATCCTCCCTAAAGTCAAAACTGTCATCCTGCTACAATAAAACCTCTAAGCTTGCTCCCGGGACCAAATCCTCCTCCCACCATTGTGATGCAGTCCACTCCTTGAACTGGCTGGAACTCCCCCACTATCTCTCTTACATTCAGCTATTAACTGCTCACAAACTCATTTTCAAACCCACTAAATGCCCTTCCCCCTCCTCCATACTCACCCTGCATCATCCTGACAGAATACTCAGGTCCAGTAACCAGTACCTCCTCAAAGTGTACAAACCCTTCTGCGCACCAGGGCAATTTCTCCTGTCTTTTCCCCTTGCTTGTCTATGGAATTCACTTACCCCCCACATTCAAATCACCCAAAACCACTCCGCCTTCAAGACCATGCTCCATTCCCATCTCTCTTCTCACTTGGATGCTCATGCTGTCATCCCACCGGACTCCCTCTATTTCATTTCTGCCCCCCATCCTTTTTTTTTTGCTTTCTCAAAACTCAACCTACTGACTCCTTTCATTTCCTTTTCACTCCCTCCCCCCTTTTTCCTTTCTCATAACTCAACCTATTCACCTCTCACTGTTCTACTCTCCTCTAAATCTTTTTACCTATCACCTTATGAAACTGTGAGTGCATATATGCTTGCACTCCAAATTACATTTATGTACTCCAAAATACTTGTGTTTTAATTTTATTCAATGCTTTGTTATAACATCTTGCTCAAATGTTATTATTCTGTCTTATATGTTACTATGTTTTAGTAGTTTTTGAAAATTGTATTGTACTTGTTAACTTTGTTAATATTAGCTTTGTAGTATTTGTATATGGAGCTTTTCTCCCTGAGCCTCCATTGAAAACGGGCTTATTTTCAGCCAAATGGACTTTCCCGGTTAATGAACTGCAAATAAATAAATAATATGTTTACAGGAACATAATACACAGTATACCGACAGTCATAAATTAGGTAATAAATGGGCAATACATAGATGAATAAATAAGTAAATGACACAATATTAGTGTCTCAGCCCTCATACTTATAAAAATTAGTATCAGCTACACTATATGTCAAGTGTTATAAGTGACAGTGACTGTAATGGGAAGTGGAACAACATTAAAATAGTATGAAATATGCTGTAATCGAAACCCAGGACCATGTGCATGGTTGTCCTACACTTACACCTGTTGCGATAAGAAGGTTGAAAAAACACTTGTCTGTCTGACAGTTCATTACTATAAACTGCAGTGTCACAACAGTAAAAGTTTCAATACCCTGTACTTGAACCCCTAACCATGTGGACCTATACTTAACACGTGGTTGACATCAGCTCTTGTAGAGTAGACAATGGTAAGTGTAGGGTGTGGAACACAACTCAGATTGCTAACACCCACAACCTCAGAGTATACTGTGTCGACCAAACACACAGAGAATACTGTTCACACACACACACAC
The DNA here is from genome assembly GCF_019279795.1 of Protopterus annectens. NCBI lineage: Eukaryota > Metazoa > Chordata > Ceratodontiformes > Protopteridae > Protopterus > Protopterus annectens. The sequence continues at coordinate 566,252,864 of NC_056741.1, read as the reverse complement.
ACACACACACACACACACACACACACACACACACACACACACACACACACACACAGGATCACAGTTGCAAGTGTTGTGTTTGGAACCCCTATCCATCAAGTTGTGGCATCACACTATTATGCGGTTATCACAGGTGGCACAGGACTACTAGTGTGATGAGTGTTACAAGGTACCTGAAAGGTGAATCACATCACATAGCCTTGTGAGGTATGGCAATGGTAAGTGTACTGGGTGTGAGAGCACTCATAATAGTGTCACATACAAGTCTACGCACACACACAACCACTGCTATACACACCAATGCACACACACACACACACACACACACACACACACACACACACACACACACACACACACACACACACACACAAGCACACTTGCCGGTACTGACATTAGCAAACCCAACCTATCTTGTTATTCATACCATACTGTTCTATGCTATTGCATGGGGCTTATAGGGCTGTCGAGTGTCTACAGATACTACTACAGTTCATGTGAACAGCGGATCTCATACAGTAGATCTAGTAATGTGTACTGAGTACCATGGCATAAAATATGAGACCCTGACCATCCAATGGATGTTGTTCTCACACAAACAAGATACTCTTCACGCACACACACACACACACACACACACACACACACACACACACACACACACTTACTTGCCAGAACTGAGATTAGAATCCCTATCTATCTATTTCTTGCTACTACATTGTTAAGCATTTATGACATGCACCACAGAGGTTATTGGGCTGACACTTGTCCAGATATATTTCTAAGGTGAGGGACATCACCAAGCCTTGCAATTTATGACAATGGGTGATGTACTGGGTGAGAGAGGCCACAAAATACTGTAACCTCCACATATACACACTTACACACAAAAACACACACACACATTTGCCAGGACTCACATTAGAACCCCTAGCTATGTAGTTATTGGTATAATGGTCCAAGAAAAAGTGTGAAAGCTCTCCACCAATGCCGAATAAACCAACAAAGAGAGCAAAGCTTTTTGCTCTATTTGTTGGTTTATTCGTTATTGGTATAATGGTGTTATGCAGTTACTGCATACACCACAGTGTCCCAAGGTACTTATATAGTGTATAACATCAACAGCACTTGTAAGGTATGGCAGTAGTAGTTGTACTGGGTGAGACGGGCCTCCAGCTACTTTCACCCAGATGCTTACACACTCACAAACACTTTTATACACACTAATGCACACACACACACATTTGACAGTACTGAAATCCATGGGTGCAAAGCATCATAGGTGTGTACTAGGCAAATGGCCATGGAGGCTTTACCCATGGAACTACCCTGGCATCGTGCCACTTGATGATACTCCCCAGTGTGTCTACTGAGTATAGTCACTGGAGTGATCCCCAGGGTGGGTATTGTATTCCCCATCCACTTCTCCTGATTTCTGTTGACGAGGACCAGTGATGTGCTCTGCTTAACATGTATGTGACATCTATTCTGTGGCCAGTCTCTGGGTTGTGAACCTGTCCCTCCAGAATGTCCTGCTGATTGTGAGGATGGGGTATAGGTATCTGGGGCATGTTGTGTGGATGGATTGGATTCTTCGGATGTAGCATTCCTTAGAGGGTTGGGTCAGACATGGCTGTGTATGTCAGGCAGAGATTGCACCTAAGTAGCCAATTTGAGACAGAGATTCATTGGAGTTGTTGGAGTCTGTCCATATGGGGCAAGTGTGTAGTACCTAAGTTCCTCTTTGTGAGGTACATTTGCAGCCTCTCTTGTTGCAGGTGTCCAGTAGGGTACATGGCAAATGGGCCATAGTATACATTGATTGGCCTACTGAGGGGAGAGTATAGGGAAACACTGTCCTTTTACTTCCCGGATTCAACACCCTTAGGAGAAGTGACACATGGAAGGACTTTCAGAAGACAGTGGCACTGTGGTTGTCAACAGAGAGCCCACTGTCATCCTGTGTTCTCAGTTCCCTTATACTAGCATCAGTGTTCAGTGGACTACCATCAATGTATTACTTTATGGGAACCATGTCATACCCAAAAGGGATGGCGACACATCATCCTGCATTGAGTTTACGTCCAGGGTTCTGACAACATTCATAGGTCTCAGAGAGTCCTTTGTGAAGGACGTCAACCTCCCATTGGGGGGTAATAATAGCACCCACCTTGTAGTCATCTGCAAATACTGTCAGCCAAAGCACCTTCGTATTGGGCTGGTCCTCAGAGGTGTGGATCCCAAACATGAGGGGACCCAGGTCCACAACCTGTGGCACTCAACTCGTGACTGTTCAGCAGTCTGACATGGAGTCTGCTGCTTTCACACTGTGGGTTCTGTGTGCCAGTTTGCAGGCCACCTACTGATGTAGGGGTTGCTGCCTACCTGAGTGTGTTTGTGTATGATTCCTGAGTGGGGAGTGATATCCAAGGATTAGATGGGCTGCCTATCTTGTTATCTATTCCATACTGTCACATAGTTATTGCACATTGCACAATGCTTATAGGGTTGCAGAGTGTCTTCAGGTCCCTGTACAGTGGATGACAACTGTGGGCCTCGTAATGTGGACACTGGGACATGTACTGGGTGAGCAACAACAAAAAGTAGCAAAACCCATCCCCCAATGGGTATGGTTCTCACACAAACACAACAACCCCCCCCATACAGGATACTGTTCTTACACACACTTGCCAGGAATGAGATTAGAACCCATACCTATCTATTTATTGCTACTACAGTGTTATGCATTTATTGCACACACCAGGACTGAGATTAGAACCCCTACCTATCTATTTATTGCTACTACAGTGTTATGCATTTATCGCATGAGCCACGGAGCAAGGTTGTCCAAAGGTGAGGAACATCACCAGCCCTTGTAAAGTATGGCAATGGGTGATGTACTGGGTGAGAAAGGCCACAAATACTTTAAATACGCATATACACACATTTGCCAGAACTGGGATTAGAACTCCAGCCTAACTAGTTATTTGTACTATATTGTTACACAGTTATCTCACCCGCCACAGAGCTTACAGGGCTGAGGCCTGATGAAAGGGACTTGTATGGGGACTGATATCTGCAGGACTGCTAAAGTAGAGCAATGGGAAGTGTACTGGGTTTGAACTGACCCAAAATCTTTAACTGATAAACACACACACACACTTTTACAGTTACCAGAACTGAGAGTAAAACTCCTACCTAACTAGTTATTTGTACTACTGTGTTATGCAGTTATCGCACGCACCACAGAGCTTATAAGGTGAGGCCTGATGAAAGGGACTTCTGAGGTGACTGATATCTGCATGACTGCTAAAGTAGGGCAATGGGAAGTGTACTGGGTTTGAATTGACCCAAAAGCTTTACCTTATAAACACACACACACGCACACACACATTTTTACATTTGCCAGGACTGAGATTAGAGCTCCTATCTAGCTAATTATTTGTACTATAGTATTACGCAGTTATCGTACACGCCACAGAGCTTATAAGATTAAGGCCTGACAAAAGGTACTGCTAAGAAGACTGATATCTACAGGACTGCTAAAGTAGGGCAGTGGGAAGTGGACTGGGTTGGAAAGGCCTGTTAATTTCTAGATCCTACTGACAATTCTCTAAGTGTATGAGCATGTTCAGTGTGACCTTCTGTAGTAAATCTGGGACTCCATTCAACGGATTGTTGTACTTCAGTCCGGTTTGTTTTGTGCTACAGCCATACCTCTCAACCTGTTGGTGCAGGCTATCTGGAGATACCCTATCAAAATGGGGAGACAATGGGCCATACGGAGATTGTGACTGTTTCTGTCAGTAATCTATGGGCTGCTAGGGTCACAGGGTTTGTCTTAGCAGACATCTGACCTATATGTTGTTTGACACTGTCATGTATTGTTTCAGTACCTCATGACATACCTCCTCAGATCATCACAGTGATTTACCAGAGGAATACAGGATGGATGTTGCACACACCGATATTATGGGCCAAATGCTGCGCATTCTTGCAGAATCCAGCCTGTTGAGAGGTGTACCTACAACCAGTTAACTGCTGGAGCTATGGAAACAGTGGTGGAATCTCTGTGCATTTCTGTTCTGGCATGGTCTGATTTCCAGTTCACAGTTGGGTAATATAAGTCAAGCAAGATCAGGGTGACAGGCAGACTCCAGATAGATTTGTAGGGGATAAATATGTGGGGAGGGGTGTCCTGGGTCAGATATGTTGGCCTCTAGCTACCAATACTTTGCATAGGGGTCTTCTCAAAAGTTGACTGCACTTGGAGGGCCTTGTGTGTGTCAGACTGTTTGATCAGCCTGGAAGTGTGTGTGTGTGTGTGTGTGTGTGTGTGTGTGTGTGTGTGTGTGTGTGTGTGTGTGTGTGTGTGTGTGTGTGTGTGTGTGTGTGTGTGTGTCTCACATATATGTGTGGCCCACCTCATTTTGCTTGGCTGGCCACATTTTGGGGTCAGGATGTTGCATAGGATGAGTGATCAGGACAGGGTGTGTTACTGTCCATGGCTGTGAGCCAGGGTTCTGTGGGTATAGACATGTCACCATCTTCCAGGGTTAGGGCTGCCTGCAATGAGTACATTCCCATATTTAGACTCCTAGCCCTGCCTGTTGACTGTACAGAGTATCACAGAATGTCAAGATTCATGACTCATATATCTGGTTGGTTACCCAAACGAGTGTGGTTTTCGAGGAAAAGTGTTTTGCAAGTCACTCAGGGTTGAAGTCAGATATTACTAACAGTTGACATTACAGTTTCAGACTTCATATCCTTCAGACATTCCATGCTAATACAATCATTCCATCAACTTTCTAACATTATTAGAGCAGTATTTCAAAGGTGTCCTTTTCTTTGGACATTTATCACCTCAGTATTCATGGCTTTATCCATATTATTGGCTGTCTGAGGCTGACAGGTTTGCTCCTAGCAGTTAGCAGCATTTTTGTAGACTGTGTTGTTGGTGTTATGGACCCCACAACACTCCCTAATAAGGCAATGTGGGTGAGGCAAGGGCATTTGCCAGAGGCCTTTAGGCTAGGTGTGACAGATGCAGGCCATCTGTAGCAAGGCAGTGCATTCTGATGATAATCTGATCTGCTGCCAGCAGTGGACACCCCTGGGATGGCACTAGAAAGTTGACTGGGTGTTACTGACAATTCTTTCTGTTCATGTTGAGCCATCAGTCTAGTTGACAGCTGGATGCTGCTTAAGGCTAGGGACATATTACTGCATTTCTATGGGACAGTGGGTTGGGGGGTATCACATCTGTACACAGTACACATTTGCAGAGACTGTGCTGATATTTGCTTAACATTTTGGTCCCATTTAGCATAGTGGTGTGTCCTATCTTTGAGACTACAGACATAACAGTATCAACCACAGGTCAGGTTGTTCTGGCATAAATATTTTTAGTTTCAGACTTCTTACCTTTCAGAGCCATACTGCCACTGCCAGACCTGCTGTGATATCACTGTCTAAGTCTGTAGGTGAGAATTTCATGGATATTGCCATGTGGGGCCCTTTGCCAGTCATTTCTGCATAGTTTTCTACAGCTGATCTGCTGGTTGAGGCTGGGGGTGAGTATGGGACCCCCACTTTGACATCCATGAATGTGACCTATGACCTCCCAGTTATTTGGCTCACCACATATACTGCAGTGGTATTTGTCAACTAGGGTGGTACTGCATAGTGTGGGTAAGCCAGTACTGGGCATACACTTTCTGCTGTCCCACAGAGCTGTCAGTTGTCTGCTGCTATCCCAGTAAGCCACCCCATTCCCTTGCATGCTTGCATCAATACCATAAATATGCTATCAGAACATTCTACTCTATTAATTTATTGTTAAGAAGATTGACTTTCCTTGTGCCTGAGGCAGTTGTGAGGAAGGTGCTTGAGGGCTGACTATGTCGGATGCACGCAGTACACTGCCTATACATGGTAAGGTATAGGTGATGTGATATTTAGCATCCATTTTACTGTGTGTGCGCGTCAGAGAGAGAAATCAGTCCCTCGGGCCCTACAGTGTCAGTATATGTGCTATGCATTGCCTCTTTGCCAAGGACAGGACATACTGGGCATGCTTCCATCCGCGTACAGGGGCAGGCTCAGTCCATATGTGCCTGTGGAGAACTTGACAGTGGTGGTGGCTGTGTGGCCCTTCCCCGTTTTGTTCCTGCTGCAGCTGTTTCCACAGGATCATATTGTGTAGCATGGCACATACTATGAATGTGTGCACATGTGGCTGGAGAGTACTACAAGGCTCCACCGGATATGTCAAGGCAGTGGAACCGTGACTTGAGCATCCCAAACACATGCTCTATAATGATCCTGGTTTGTGCTTGTGCCTCATTATGGCATTCTTGTGTGGGTGTGTGTGCATTTCTGATGGGTGTCATCAGCCACGGCTCCAGTGCGTAGCCAGCATCCCCCACCAGATGGCCATATGGGATGTCCCCACTGGCAAATGCTTGCTACAGCTGTGATGAATGCCAGATGTGAGAGTCGTGATAGCTTCCAGGGCTCCCAGCACACACATTCATGATAATGCCTTGAGCATCACACACGACCTGACAGTTGATGGAGTAGAACCACTTGTGGTTTAGGTAGACCCTACCCTGGTCACTGGGTAGTGCTTTGATGTGGATGTGCATGCAGTCTATGGCACCTAGTACCTCCGGGTATTCTGTTACACGGTGAAAGAGACTCATATTGCTGGTCCTGTTCTCACGGGTGCTGGGGAAGTAAATGTGCTCAGTGGCATGTGGTTGTATGGCATCCAGGAACTGGTGGAGTATCCTGGACACAGATGCCTGTAAGACCCCCATGATATCCCTAGTTGGTCTTTGGAAAGTACCTGTAGCTAATATTCTTAAGGCTACACATACCTTGGTATCCACTGGGATGGGTTCCTCTCTGTTGGTTCTGGGTCTGAGGTGAGGCCGGGACAGCTCAACAAGTTGCTGATGTATGTCCCTGTCCACCGTGTAGTGCTCTACTATCTCCAGATCATGTAGCCCCTGATAGGTTACCCTGGGTCTGAACACTCTTCTCCTCCTCCTCGGTCTGAGTTGGTTGTCAGCATTATCCTCCTCAGCGCCATCAGCCTCTTGCACAGACTGATAGATCAAAGCGACAGCAGCCCCTAACATTTTTTTGCTAGTTTTGTCATTTAAAATTCCCCCGTATGTGTACACGTGTGGTGCAGAGTTTCTGCGAAAAAGCAGACTGGAAGGTGTTTGCATATTATATAGTGGTGTGCTGCAGATGCTACCTTTGTGATTGGCTGACTTTGAGACATTCCACCTGTCAGCTATTTTACTTGTATTTGAGTGGCTGTATTTTACTAGCTCCCTTTTTTCTTTTCCCCCTTCCCATCTCCGCCCCTTTTAAGCCCCGAAACACGACGTGCAAACCCACTGACTAAAATGTAAACAGTGCTGCTATTTCCAGTTTTTTTTTTTTTAAGTCCCAGTGTGTGCCACGCACACCCATTCAGGTAAATCAAACACATTTATGTAGAAATGGCCCTCCCTGGATGCGAACATGCTCTTCATTTCATGGTGTACGACATTACAAATCAGACACACTCCCTTGCTTAGCTGTGCTTAGCTAAGCGCAAACCTGAGCAACAGAGCTCCAGTGTACTTACAGCAAGCATGACACACCCCCTATTCATGTTAGCTGCTCCTCCTGCCTACACTATCCTGTTCTAGCACCTACACAGTTAAATGCAGTGTGTGGACTTAGAATATTTTGTGATTCAGTAAATTTATCCTCATTTGCATACCCCGCTGCCATAGTCCATAGTTACTGCTCTGACACAGAGCCTTTCTCTTTGATAATCAGTGTTCCCTGGTAATGTTATGATTCTGCATGCCAATGACTATAGTGGCAAAATACAAATTTCCCCTAAAATTGAGTTTTTACATTTTGTTTTATTTTCGGCACAATCTCGTTTACGTGCTGCAGCCCTATGCTTAAACAGCCAAGATCGGCCAAAAAAAATACTTTGATTTTTTTATTAAACACATTCATATGCCAGTGGTCATATATTTCACCATTGGCATGCCTAAAGTTTATAATACATGCTTTTATTTGAGCTGTCATGCCTCCATTTCTGCAACTAGCACTGTTCCTGCATGGATGCCTGCCTGCTTCCTGAATCGCTAATTCACCCCATTTGCATGTTTTTCACCAGCACATGAGGTAATTAGCATTCTGCACAACTTTCCATGCAGGAACAATGTCGACAGGCTCATGCACATCAGATCAGCTGTTTCCTGAATCGCTCGGCGGCCATATTCTGTGCAGGAGCAGCTACACTGTTCTTGCATAGAAACTTTAGTTTAATGAATCCCGTGGTTTGTCTTATAATTAATAAAAAGTTTTTTTAAAAAAAGAATATGACCAAGTTCAATATATGTAGAAAAGGGAACAGAGAGAGTCAGTAAGCTCCTGAAATGCTTTAATTTGCCTGTTTGTGTACAACATGAAACAGGTTTGAGGTACTTGCTGGCTTTGCTTTGAAGAAGGGAAGAGAAACCTTAAGTGCTGAGTTCTTTCTGACTGAAGAGGAAAGAGATTTTTCTCATACTAATGTAAATAGAAGTATAATTACTGTCTGCTGTGAACACTGTGTTCAGCCTGTATTTTTTTTTTTTTAATGTAAAGTGAAATTGCAAGAGTCAAGCTAGGTTCATATGGGTCTATGAGTATATCTAATGTGGAAAGCTTTAACTGAATTCAAAAGGCTGGGAGACCTTTTCAAATCTCGTGATACCTGGTAAGAAATTATAACTACCATCTACAGACTGGCTTTTACTGAGTTGACAAAAAAGATACTGTGCTAACTTTGCTTTAAATGTGCTGAAATTGTGGATGCCAAGAGACACCATTTTGTGTTTCTTTTCCAAGTAAGGTTTCTTGTTACTTTGAGTTGTCCATGTTTTGTTAGTGCCTTCATAAAAGCAATCCAAGCTATTAAGTGGAATGTAAAATGAACATTTATTTTAATTAAAATGGACTATAAAGTGTGTTTTCTAAAGGTCAGTATTACATGAGATATTACATATGGTGGCATGTGGCAAAACATGATCCTATCTACGTATCCCATGTCCAGAATAAAATATATAAGGTGTTGTGATCTAACAGACAGTAATAACTTGTGCATGGAGATACAAACCAAGCATCTGTGAATTTTGTTTGACAGGAAATTCTGGTAAATTAAGGTGGTTACATTTCTTAATTAATGCCTTTGTTTAATGCACCTTATTGTTCTTCCACCAGCTTCCTGATTTACTGATGTACTGCTTGTGCAGTATATCACTACAGTGTGGTAGGGAGCTGGCATCATAAAAGACAGTATACCGATGTTGGTTTGCCTTTTTTGTAAATTATTTATGCATTGGGAAAGTGTGGTAGCATTACTGAAATAACAAAGCACAGAGCAAATATATGAGGAAAGTGAGGGACAGTCTGTTAAAGTCTGGGCAGTTCAGAGGTTAGGTGAAAATCATTGTAATCTTTGATGTTAGCAGAACTGTACCTTTTGACTCTGCATTTTTTGCAGAGTGTCTTGATTTTTTTCTCATATTTTACTCCGTCTCTCTTAAAATAGTTGAAGATCATTTTTTTAGCATATCTTAATTGAAGTTAAGAGACTAGATTTTTTTCTACTGAGACATGCTCAATTTACAACAGGCACTCTAACTGGGGTGTCCAATCTGTGTGTTCGTTTTTGAATAACAACCCATTTTTTTAATAAATTGTACAATTTTTGGCTCGTTATCTTTAATCTCGTTTGAATTCAAATCTAAGCTCTTTCAAAAATTACGGGCTAGCAACAGCAGAGCACTGTTGGAATGCAGGTCATTCAACAGCAGAATACAGCTGCCATACAAACCAGTTTATTGTGGATTGACACTGCATAATAAAAGGTACAGCAGAGTTTTCAGCAAAGTCTGCTTGCCCAAGAAAAAAGAAGGAAAGAAACCAGCAATAGCAAGAAATAAACTGACAGCAGCAATAAACAAACTTTAAGAATATCAGAACCCTACTGCTCAACTTGGATATGGGCAAGTTAAGTCAGGTTGAAAGGAAGCATGTTTGTTCCAAATAAAAATAATACTAGATTCTCAAACATGATGCATAGATTGGAGGAAAAACAAAGAAAAATTATGTTTGAGCTTAAACAACAAGCTTTGTTCAGACACATGTTGCCATTGTATGATGATAGTGTGACAGTATAACAATATTGCAGGATTTCAGACTGTTGCTCTTGATGTAAAAAACAAAGTATCAAAATTTAAAAGCTGAATGTGAGTTACTAAAAGTACAATTCAAATGTGATTTATTTGTTAAACGGGTAAGTGAAATGGCCACAACCCCTTCTTTCCAGAAGCAACCTCATAGCACTGTCTGATGAAGAAACTTGTTCAGAATCACATGGTAGGCATAAACACTGTTATTCTAGTGACTTTCTAAGTTTATAAGAGCAATATTTAAAATGTGTCCCTATTTCTGGACTTTGTCCCCCCCATTATTTTAGGCATTGTGCAGATTTCTTGCACTAAGAAGTTGAGAAGTATGATGGTAGGTAAATAGAGCCAAAGGGAATCAAGCCCTAGACTTTAGACGCAGCTTGTTAATAGCTGTAATCATCTGCACAAATTACCAGACTCGGGGACTAAAACTAAAATTAAGCATTGCATAAAACCTTGCATTAGTAGTGGTGACTTTCTGAAGTAAAGGTACAGTACATATGACCAGCTTATACAACAAAAGAAATATGAAAGTGTAAATGAAAGAAAACAGTTTACAAAAGTAACTGACATTTTTATCACTTGCTCAGTATAACTGTGATCACTCAAACAAAAATAAGGGATAAAATGAGTCATAGAATACCTAGACAGACATTCAGAGCTTCTGGAGGCTGGTGGCCCCACTCACAAAAGCTGTAGAAGTAGATTTTGACAAGGGCTTTGTAGTTGCCTTTACCCTCAACCCAACTGTAGTTTTAAGATTATGCTCATGGATGCACACAGAAGGTCACAGTAGATTGTGAGGGGCTGGGGACAGTGTCATTATTATATATACATCCCAGACCTTGGAGATCATTATATCTTGTGTTGAGCTAGAGAGAGTGTGGTCATTATTTGCTTACCTTTTCTCACAAATGTGACTACAGCCTATACAGGAGAACTGTAGTGTCTAGATGTAGCAAGTTGGAAAACGCTATTGTAATATATATTTTTTAACTTTCTTCATCATCAAACATCTGATACATATGGATCCATCCGTCCATAACCCCCTTTTCCCATTTTTTCCCATTTTTGCATATGGGGTCAGGATTTCACATCAACAGTGATAATTGTTCACCCACTGGGTAGTAAGTCCTGCCACTGTTGTTCAATCGTAATGCACACTCACACCTGTAACCAATTTAGTGTGTCCAGTCCACCTACTGCATGTCTTTAAAATTTGGGAGGAAACTGAAGGAAACACACAGGGAAGATATAAAGGTGGCTATCTTTTGGTGAGAGTAAAGAAACATGCTGTTTATATATGTCTGGCAGCAAATGTGATATGTTCTTTTTTTTTTGTTTTTACTCTTTTTCAGTTTTGTCCCAGTTGTGCATCAGAAGGGTACAGAGAAGGTAGCTGTGTTAGGGATGGAGTGAGAAGGCATGCTGTGTATAAATGCAATATTAGCAGCTTGAAATATAACTGTAGGCATTTTTGCCTTAGGTTTCATCCCAATTTAACACCGGAGGGTGATACACAGAAAGTGACTACCTACTTTGGGATGTAAAGAGGCAGGTACTATTTCTATATGATTTATGTAGCTTTATGTATCCTTAACAAGTATTCGTTTTTGCAGTTTACTGTGAACTGGTGTTTGGTCAGCTTTTACCATTAAGAACTTGATACAATTTATTTTTTCCTTGAAATAAAAAGTAAGTTTAGATTTCTTTTCCTTATTCATCATTTTTGTTCAGGTCATCATTGGATCAAAAGGTTAGGAAAAAAAAATCTAAAATGCACCTCTGAACATGTATAATCCTGTGGCTTCTGGGTGCATAGCGGCCCCAAGATTCCCAACTTAATTTAGTTATTACAGTGTAGTCTTGATCAATTAAGGTATGTTGAAAGGCTGCAGGAAGAATCAAATTTGAAAAGACAAACTGAATTTCTTTCTTTGATTGTGGGTTTTTATTCATGTCATCCATCCATCAATCCACAATCCCTTTTTCCTGTTTTTGCACATGGGGTCGGGGTCCAAGGTTCATACCACTGGGTGGCTAGCCCTGCCATGATTGGATGAAAAGGTTGTTTATAAAAAGTCTAAAATGCACTTCAGAGCATTTAGAACTCGCATTGCTTCTGTGGGCCTTGCAACCCCCCAGACGCTCGGTATAAAGCACGTTTCCTTCACAGTTGTTATAGTGCAGCCTTGCCTAGCTAGATCGTGTTGAATGAATGAAAAACTGCAGGGAAAAATAGAGAGTAAGATACTGTGAGAAAAAAGGAAGAAAAAGTATCCGGATGGTGTGGGTAGGCTAGGATGGGGGCTCCGGGTCTAGGTGATGTACATGGGGGTGAGCGGCAGTGGGCAATGGGGGAGGCACAGTAGAGCTCTTTGCCTAGGACAGCAGGTGATCTAAGGCTGGCCCTGCCTGGAATAAACATTTGTAGTCACTGGAGTTATAAAAACAGACTTTCAAACTTGCCAGCTAGCAAAAATGTACAAAATTTGCAGAGTTCATAGTACCTCAAAGGTACTTGATGCTGAACATAATTCGGTTATGAAATCTCTAATTTAAGTCTTACCACCTGCATCTGATGAATTTTCTTTAGAAAAAAAACTATATATATATATATATATATATATATATATATATATATATAAATGCAAACTAAAATGGGTAAAGAAAGTCAAATATTTGTAATCTATGCCATTTTCAAGCAATAAAAATGTTCTCTGTAAACAAAGCTTTGGTGCAACAATACTGGATATGGCCTCACTAATATGGGAGAGTGCTGCACACCCTCTAGTGTAATGTCTTCTCTGGTAAAGTCAGACAACAAAATCATCTCCTTTGAAGTAAAAATAAAAACCGGGGACCCTAGCTAACCCTGAAATATTCAGGAACTACTCTAAGGCTAACTTTCTACTATTAAGTGGTAACCTGACAAAACCTCAAACTCCCATAAACCCTGAGAACACTGATGCCTGCACAGAACTGTTCACAGAACCCTATATAACCATGTTAATATTTGCATAAGGCATCTGTACCCACCAGCAAGAAGTAGAGAACTAACTCAGAAAACAAGCTTCCCTGGTGGAATCACAACATCAGTAGGCTGTATACCAGAAGGAAAAAAAATCATGGAAAAATTAGGAGGTGCAGCACCCAGCAGGATAAAAGCACTCATCAAACTAAACGGACAACTCAGAGGATAAATAAAGTCTACCAAAGCCAAATTTGAGGTAAATTTGGCCTCCCAGGACAAGAACAACCACAAGGCATTCTTCAGCTATGTCCGTAACCTCAAAGGAAGTACACAATTGTGTGCAGAGCTTGTAAATGGAGCCAGCTATACTGAGACAGAAGTTATAGAAAACCTACTGACTGATAAATTCAGCTCCAACTTAACCCCTCTGTCCCCTTCAACCTTCCCTCAGTAAATACCATCAAAAATAACCCCCCCTGCTATAACATGGGAACAGATCCTTAATGCTCCCTCTAAGGCCAAGAAGACTGCATCATTGGGCCGAGGCAATATCCCAGGATGCCTTCTAAATAGCAGGAAACATGACTTATCAGGCCTTCTAGAATTGCTGTCTCACTGTAGCGTTCAAAACAGGCCTCATGCCTCATGAATGGAGAACAGCAACAGTCATCCCTCTGCACACAGGGTGGCCATGTACACACTCTGGAAACTACAGACCCATAAGTCTCACTAGTCTCATATGCAAAGGCATGGAAAGAATTATCATTGAAATGATCAACAATGGCATAGGAAATCTCCAGACACTGGACCCAACACAGTTTGATTTCATCAAGGGGGGTCATGCCTATTCAACCTGGTGGACTTCTTTGAGAAGGTCAACAAAGCAATGGATGAGGGCAAAATAGTTCATACTGCCTACCCTGACCTGACCAAGGCATTTGACATAATACCCCACTCAGGCATTGCTGACAAATTCAAGAGGTTAGGAATAAATCCTTATGTCACCCAGTGGATATCCAGATGGCTCACAGACAGGACCCAGGAAGTTAGAATTGGGGAGTCCACCTCTACAAAGAAGCCAGTCATAAGTGGAGTCCCTCAGGGATTGGTCCTTGGACTGCTTCTTTTTGATATTTACTTTTCTGAAATCAAGGCTAATTTCAATGGCCTCTGGCTGACTAAATATACAGATAATTGCAAATTAGGAGCTGTCATCGAATCACCCACAGACACAAATGTTCTCCAGGAAGGGCCGACACAGACAAACAACTGGTGTCACAGTCATTGACTAAAACTAAATGCCAAGAAATACATAATAGTATTCTTCAGGAAGTCATCTACCCCTGGTAACTATTATATTGATGGCATACTTTATGAGCTGACCCAGTATTCAGGGACTTGGGGACACATAAACTGTAATCTAGCCTTTGACCATCACATGTCTGCAGTAAAAAGGAAATCATTCTGTGTTGTGCAACCTATAAACAAAGGTATGGCATCTAGATCCAAGGAAGTCATTGTTCCACTGTATTTAGCATTCATCAGACCTATCATTGAGCACATTGACCCCTTTGGTATGTACCTAACCAGGCATCTCCAACAACTGGAACATCCACAGAGGTTCCTTACTAAAGAAATACAGGGCATAAGTAACATGCCCTATGTAGAACACCTCAAGGCTCTATCTCTGTATTCTGTCTACAGGCTGTTGAGGGGAGAGCTATGCCTGGCATACAATTCATTGTCAGACCCCACTTTGGTGGACCTCCTGCATATCCGCAAAACAAACAGCAGCAGAATTTCTTGCTCTAAAGACTTAAACCTTGCCTGAGATATAAATAGGACCTGCTGGAGTGATGGGTATGTGTCGCAGAGACTACCCCTTCTACGGAACAGACTCCCCATCCATGTGAAGCAGAGTTCCTCCATAACCCAGTTCAAATGTAACTTGGACAGTTGGATGGGGAACAGGAAATTCATTCCTGGTTTGGCACCAGTATCTCTAATGGATACAGGCAGCCTGTAAATGGTTAATCTCCCAAACCCCTGATTATAAATGTTTCATCTCCCTAGCCATGCTTACACTTATCAAGGGTTGCATGGCTAGGCTTAAAAAGGATTGTGGTCATTAGCCTTGTAAACACCTACGAGCCTATGAGACAGAAGCTGAAAAAAAAATAATAACTGACCTGCAGCTTGAGAATTAAAATGGTGGTAGTACAGAACAGGCTGGAATCATGAACACTGTGTTCTGAGGATTTATACATCAACAAAGAAAGTGCCAAGCTAAATTCTAAGCTGGAGAATGTCAATGTAAGATTGAATTTGGAGCTGACATAGACAAACAACTGGTGTCAGAGCCATGGACTAAAACTAAATGAATTCTAAGATGAAAAACAGAGAACAAAGACAGCAGGAAATTTGAGTCTGAATTTGATACAGCACAGACACAAACAACTGCTAGCCAAGTCATATATAGATGTCAGGCTGTGAAAGTTGACAATGAAAATGTAATGCAGAAGGTATGTGGACATCATACTGTATACATGCCATACTGAGACATTTCTAATCTTCACAAGATCAACAAAAATATCACATCAGCTTAGTAATGCTTCAACCCAGATGACAACTTAAAGAATTAGCCACATAATGCTACACTTTGTCTAACAGAGAAAAAAAGAAGTTATGTACGTACCATAACGTTCCATGTGAGTTGTTCATCTCGCCTTCATTCTTTACTGATGGGTTCGGAGCCGATCCCTCGGGTCCGAGTTGGCCAATTGCAAAGCTTGAGGTCTTCAAATACCTCAAGGCCAAGTCCTTATCCCATGAAGCACCTAGAGTTACCTCAGATCTTGTTTGCTGCATATAATAATACCATATGTCATTCTTTCACTCCCAAAAAGGGTATAGAAGGATTGAGCAACCAGGATGGATCCAGCATCTCAGTCATCTAACAGCCCAGGAGGGGGTAGGAGGGAGAGACACAAGAATGAAGGCGAGATGAACAACTCACATGGAACATTATGGTAAGTACATAACTTCTTTATGTGAAGTTGTTCTATCTCGCCGTTCATTCTTTACTGATGGGTAGCGTCCCAAGCATCATCAATATCAGGTGGCTCACGGGAGTATATTTCTCAGGACCGTGGATTCAAAGGAGGCCTTGTCTCTGGAGGCCTTATCAACTTTGTAATGAGTGATAAAGGTATGAGGTTTTGACCAAGTGGCTGCTGCGCAAATGTTATCAATAGGAAGCCTGGCAGAAAAAGCAGATGATGTAGAAACTGCTCTGGTTGAGTGAGCTTTATTTTTATGATTCAGAGGCATATTGGCAGCTGAATAAGCAAAGGTGATACAATCAGATAACCATTTAGACAGAATTGTTTTTGCCACTGGTCTACCCTTCCTGGAGTCTGAAAATTAAACAAAAAGATGGTCTGATTTTCTGAAATCTTTTGTTCTATCCAAATAAAATTTGAGCTCTCTGTGAACATCAAGTCTGTGCAGCATATACTCTAAATTGTTTGAATGGTTGGGGAAGAAGACTGTCAAATCAATAATTTGGTTGAAATTGGTTTCAGTGCAAACTTTGGGCAAGAATGAGGGGTTTGTCCTAAGTGAAACTCTGTCAGCATGGAATATCAAATAGGGATGCTTGATAGATAAAGCCTGAAGCTCTGACACTCTATGGGCAGAAGATGGTTTTCCATGACAAAAATTCGAGGTCACAAGAGGAAGCTGGTTCAAATGGTGGAAGAGTTATGCGGGAAAGCATAAAATTTAGATTCCATGGAGAACAGGGAGATTTCACAGGTGGTCTCATATGAAAGGTCCCTTTGAGAAAGGCTTTGGATAACTTGTAAGACATGATATTCAGTCCTTCAAATCCAAGATGAAAATTAGACATAGCAGCCAGATGAACACAAACTGTTGCTGCTGCAGCTCCTGTGTTAAAAATCATAGTCAAGAAGGCCATAGGGGCTTGGTAAGGATCAATATTGTTTTTAGAGGCCCATATAGAAAATTCTTTCCATTTGCTAAGATATAGCTTCCTAGTAGAAGATTTATGAGAGGATAAAAGGATCTGTTTTGTCTCATTGAAGAGGTTATGGAACCTGGCTATGATGGGAATTGGAGCAGCCAAGCTGTCAGCTTCAGGGACTGCAGAGAAGGATGAAGTTCCTCCGATAAGTGCGTCAGTAGGTCTGGAACTGGGTCCAGGATCCAAGGGTCCTCCAAAGATGAAGTCAAAGGAAGGGGAACCAAATCTGATGAGGCCAATGAGGGGCTATGAGGATAATGGTCTTTCCCAGGGTTTTTACTTTCTGTAGAACCTTGGGTATCAACGGGATTGGTGGAAATGCATAGAGGAAACCCGGAGGCCAATCTTGTACGAGTGCATCCCTTGGGGCTTCTCCCGGAGGGGGAATCAGGGCAAAGTAGCTTCTGCATTTCGTGTTCATGTGACTGGCAAAGAGATCACAGCAAGGCTGGCCCCACCTGCAGAATATCCTGTCCGCTATTTCTTTCTTGAGGGACCACTCGTGGGGCAACAAGATTGCCCTGCTCAGCTTGTCTGCTATCACGTTGGATTTCCCCAGGCTGTGCATTGCCAACAGAAAGTGCTGGGTGGAAACAGCCCACTGCCATACTCTGAGAGCCTCGCGACAAAGGGGGTAGGACCTGGTTCTTCCTTGTTTGTTCAAATACCAGACCACCGACATGTTGTCCGTCTGAATCGCAATCGTACCCAGAGAGAGAGAAAGTCCTGAAAGTACTGCAACACCAAAAGTACTGCTCTCATCTCCAGGACATTGATATGCAGATGTGTCTCTTGATCGGTCCATGTGCCTTGGGCTGTCTTTCCCTGAAAATGCCCCCTCCACCCAATCCATGGTCACTGTGGCCACTGGAGGGGGTAGCACAAATGGGCATCCTATCGTGACATGAAGTGAGGTCAGCCACCATTGAAGATCCTTTTTGCAGGAATTTGTGATCATTATAGTGTGAGACATGGGAAACTCTTGGTAAGACCATTGAGTGAACAACAGCCATTGTAGTATCTGCATGTGCATACAAGCTAGTGGTTTGGCTAAAATTGCTGCTGACATCATGCCTAATAATTTCAGAACTTCTGATGGCTGGTGCTCTGTTTTTTGATATCAGAATAATATTGATATTTATATTGGAATGCTGACATGCTGACGAAGAAGAAAACCTCTTTCTATTGGAAACATTAATGTGGTGGTGGTGGTGTCCAACTCTGCCCTGATAAAAACGATATGCTGTGATGGCGACAAGGCAGATTTTTCTGAGTTGATTGTAATGCCCAGTTGATTGCAGAGTGACAGAGTGGACTCCCTGGCTTGAATGAGTTGATGCCTGTTGGTGGCAGAAAGGAGCCAATCGTCTAGGTACGGAAACACTTGGAATCCTAGACGCCTCAGGTGAGCCGTGACCACTGCCATGCATTTGAGAACACTCTGGGGGCTGTAGTGAGACCAAAGGGCAGGGCTCTAAACTGGTAATGATTGGCTCCCAGCCGGAAGTGCAGATGATCCCTGGATGGCCTGGCCATTTTTATGTGATAGAAGGCATCCTTGAGATCTCTTGAGCACATCCAGTTGTCTTTCCCTAAGAAGGGAAGTATAGATTGAAGCGTGACCTTCCGGAACTTCTCTTTCTTTACATATTTGTTCAGTCTGCTGAGGTCTAATATGGTTCTCCAGTCCTCTGTCTTCTTTGGAACCAAAAAGAATCTTGAGTAAGTTCCAGATCCTGTCTGGTCTGCTGGGACTGGTTGGATCACTCTTTTTCTTACCTCTATTGTTGTTTGTTCCCTGTAACTTGGTGGAACGTCCAGGATTTTTCTTTTGGGTGGAAGGGGTGTGGCGAATGGGATGAGGTATCCCCTGGAAATGATACTTTGTACCCAGATGTCTTTTGTTATTTTGAGCCAGGCGTCTGGATACAAAGATAAGCGACCCCCAACTGCCTCCAGAGCAGGATAGTCAGACCTCCTTTCAGGAGCGCTGGTAGGGCTTCCCAGAGAAATGATCACTGTCGCCCTGGTGTTGCGGACCCCCTCTGCCGTGAGGGTGGCGTCTTCCATTATTGCCCCCTCCTCTGCCTCTGGAGGGGGGTGCTCACCATGTGTGTCCTGAAAGGCTCCTTGAGCTTTTCGGAACCACATTTTTCCTCCCCTTTGACCTTTATGGTAGGGTCGTATAGGGGTGGAAAAACGAACCCCAGCGGCAGACAGAGTCTTTCCATCCTGTTCACACCTGGTTAAGGTTTTCTTCACTTTAGGCCCGAAAAGGGATGAGCCATCAAAGGGAGTATTCACGAAGGATGACATGAAGTGCTCCGCGAAGGAAAATAAGCGCATCCAGGAGTGTCTCCTAAGAGCAACTCCTGTACCCGCTGCCGTACTCGTTCCATCAGCTGCACATGAGATGAGGTGCATGGATGAGTTTACTATAGAATTGAGGGTAGCAAGCTGGGCAGCAACTTTTTCAGAAGTTCCTGCAGCTACTGTACCCTGAAGACTATCTTCTAGCTCCTTAAGGAGATCTCTTTGTAACCTGGTAAAGTGGGTTAAATAGTTGAGCGAACGAAGAGCAAAGGTCGCTGAATTAAACATGCGCTTCCCATATCTATCCATGATCCCGGAGTCTCTGTTAGGAAGATGTATAGACGAGGAAGTCTCAGACATTTTTTTTTGGTGGCTGCCGCCACCACCATGGCATCAGCTGGAACACCTTTTGTTAAAAATTATTTGTCAAGGGGGGCAGAAATGAATTTATTAGGCCTCCTGTGGGCAGGCTCCATGGTATCCGGAGACTCCCGCGCCCATCGTGAGACCAGCTGTATCAGCTCATCAAAGAGTGGAATCACCCAATAGGTGGAGGGCTGAGACCCAAAAGCCTTCAGGAGAACTGACTCATCCACAGTTGGGCTTTTGGACTGCTAGTCACCCCTCTGCCTAAGGATTTCAAATATCTCAGTGAGATATCTTCAGAGGGTGACCATGGGGACCCTTCTGACTCATCTAAGTCAGTATCTGATGTTAGAGACTCCTGAGGGGAGTCTAGATGTTTCCTCTTACACAATCTCTTCCTGGGAACCTCATCAGTGGGAGTTTCTGATGAGGTCTTGAAAGAGCAAGGGCCACCCAATGGGGCTTCCTGAGGCTCTGGGTCTCTACACTTGGTCAGGATGTGTGAGGCAGAAGTAGACACAGGCGCTTCAGGGGAGGACGAAGCCAGACCTGAGGTCGAGGATGTCTTAGGAGACATGACTCTCCTCATGGCATCAAAAGCACCTCTGTTCCAATGCGAGGGAATCAATGGATCCGAAGAAACCATCGACACCCCCGGCACCGGGACAGTGGGCTCCGAACAGAGGTAGGAGCCGAGCTCATCCGAGCCAAAGCCCCGAGAGGCAGAGTTGGAACTGACAAGTCTGTCCGACTATCCTCCCCAGATCTGACTAGAGAGTGTCGACTCCTAGAGTCCTCAATCGGCACCGAGGATGGCAGAGTGCATGGAGCCGAAGACACTGGCGCAGGCATTGGCTCTGAGGGTTTCACTATCAACAGGTCTGACTCCTCTGGCTCCAAAGGACCAGCATGGCTCGGAGGAGAAATTGTTTGAGCTGGTGCAAGGGTCTTCGGCTTCAAAGCTATTTGGGTCGAAGCCAATAAAATTTTTGCCAAGGCTAGTGCTGATAACAGGTTCTGCACCACACACTCCACATCCAGATCTGACAGGCTGATAGAGAACCGAGAAGAGCGCACCGCAGGTGGTACCGACTGTAGTAATGGACTCTTGGGAGCTTCAGACACCGATTCCAAGACTGGGGACTGGCTACGAAAGGAAAAGACTGTCTATTCGATGGAGCCGAAGTCAAAGATTTCTTAGAGTCTGAAGTCTTAGAAGACTTTGAGGACTTGCTGGATCCATCTTGGTCACTCAAAGCTTCTAGAAACGATGGTTTCAACAACCCTCTGTCGATAAGTTTTCTTTTCCTTTCCTGCAGGACCCTTGAGGAGAAGGAATGATAACTAGCACAGCTGTC
The DNA here is from genome assembly GCF_019279795.1 of Protopterus annectens. NCBI lineage: Eukaryota > Metazoa > Chordata > Ceratodontiformes > Protopteridae > Protopterus > Protopterus annectens. Next base: position 566,231,549 of record NC_056741.1, on the reverse strand, counting down.
TTGCAAATGCAGGGCTCCTAAACAGTGCACACAATTTACATGGCTGTCTGTTACCGACATCTTCTGGCCACACTTTGGGCACTTTTTGAAACCAGACTTGGGGTGCTTGTCTTGATCACCCATTGAAAGGCTGATAGAACAATTACTGTAAACACAAAAATATCCAAACAGTAATTATCTACCAAAAAGCCTTAATAACATCAGGCTAAGACACACAAATACACAGAAATGCAAATGTACTATTAAAGTGACAGAAAAAGCCTTTGCTGTCACCACCAACTGTCAGGAAACGCACACAAATGAGCAGACTATGATACAATACATTGTCTAAATATTTTAAGTCAGACAAATTTACTGTTAACAACAAAAAACAGTAACAGTAAAAATAGAATCAAGCCTTTTCTAATCTAAACACACCACACATCAGAACTATACACTATGTAAGTATTTAGTCAAAAAATGTGACAAAGTTCACTCACTAAACACATTCTATTAATAAGCAAAATGTTTTAAACTAGGCCTAAAACAAGAGGCCAGCTAGAAATTTTTAAATCACACTAAGGAAAGGGACTAAAATGTAGAAAAATACACACTAGAAAGCTGTAAGAGCTTTATAAACTATCTAAGCTATTTAAACTATCTATCTAAATATAAGTAATAATAATAAGAAAAACAGATCTGAAGTAGTTAACTTCATTTGATCAGCAACCTGTGGGTTTCGGATCCAATACGGATCCGAGACGGCAGTATACCAAGCAAAAAGATCCGAGCTCCAAGCTCCTCCCCCCTACCTATACTACACTGCAACCTCCTCCCAATCCCCAGATCTCATTTGCCACGGCTTCACCAGCACGGGATTTTTGAGCTCCAGGCAAGTGTTAGGGTTTTTTCGAAAACTATGGTCTGTGTGTGCCCCTTTTGATAATTTTTAGAAATAATTATTAGTTTATCTCTCTCTCAGTTTATGATAATTATTGTTTTTTATTACCTTGAAAGTTGTTAACTTTCTGTTAGTGTAGGCCCCCCTTCCCGCCCGTAGAGTGTGTGTGTGTTCTCTAAGATGTCAGAAAGTGACTTTCTCTAAGTGCACAGAGTATGGCCACAAGCTGTCTCCAGCCGATGGTCACACTCTGTGTGTAGTTTGCTTGGGGGTGGCCCATTTGTCTTCCGGCTGCAAGATCTGTGCGGCCTTCAACCCCCGAGCCCTGCCGGATCGCAGGAACAACTTAATTCTGGCGGGTCTTCTACCCGCAGAATCAACTTCTGCCTCTTCAGCTGCTTCCTCACCAGCCACCGCTGTGGCTGCTCAGCCTTCAGGCCCTTCTCCCCTGTCCAGGACTCAGCCTCCCACCTTGCCACAGGGAGAGAGAGAGAGAGAGAGAGAGGCCAAGAAAGACAAAGTCAAAGAAAAACACAGGGAGACAGAGAGACATTTAGACAAGGAAAAGGATAAAGATAGAGAGTGGGGCCTCAAGCGACAGGCGGAGTTGGATCCAATGGCCCCTCCCGCTAAGTTGATCTTGTCTTCGGTAAAAGTAACCAGGCCACCCTCTCCTCGGCTCCGTTCACATTTTTCTCCAGAGCCGGAGGAGGAGGCTAGACCACCCTCGAGGTCATCTTCGCGTCGCCTTTCCTGGACGGCGTTGGTGGCGTCCTCCAGATCGACTCGGAGCATCTCTGAAGCAGACATGGATCGGATGATGCGAAGGTTTCTACAAATTCAACTGCAGATGGGGGTACTGCTGGCTCACCCCCCTCCCAGTGCGGGGAGTTTGGCTCCTTTTTTCACCCCGATAGCTCCTTCTCCAATCCTTCATCGGATATCGGAGTCTATGGATCCGAGGAGCCCCAGAGTCAGGGGGTCGGTGCCGATGGTGCCTTCAGCCTCGACGCCGGCCATACACTCGAGTCTGTCAGATCTGCTTTCGGATCTGAGTGTGTCATCGGTCCCGTTGTGGTCAGGGCATACCATCCCTTCTGGTCCGGCCATTCCAATTTCAGCTCCAATCCCTTTGTCGGATCCGAGGGTTTCGGCTACCCTCACTACCAGTTTTAGGGAGGCCGGTTCTCCCTCGGCATTCGACGTTGTGGAGAGGGTTCTCTCTGAAGGATTAAGACCCCCTCACTCTGTCCTCGGGGTCCATCCCTGCTCCCTCACAGCTGGGTTTGTCTTCCGTCATCCAGTCCCCCCAGGGACAGCCTGTGTCTATTGTGCCCCAGACAGTTCCCTGTGAGGAACACAAAACCATTTGTGAGCCCTCCCTGGAGAATCCACCTTAGGAGGTCCCTCACAAACGCCATTGTAAAAGGAGGCACTTGGACTCCCCTGAGTCCCTCACTGAGGATACTGACTTGGAGGAAGGGGAAAGTTCCCCCAAATCACCCCCCAAAGGCGTCTCCTTTGGAGACATTATGGAAATCCTTCACCGGGGGGGGTCCGCCCAGAAACCTTCCTCTAACGAGTCGGTATTCCTGGAGGCGTTTGACACAGGCCCATCTACCTCTTGGGTGTCCCCCCCAGCCAACCCTCTGGTGGACCTTGTCACCACCAGTGCTTGGAAGGAACCGAACACTGTGGAGCCTATACCCAAAAGGCCCAACAAAATATTGAGTTCACCGGCAGGTAGAGCTTCTTGGAACAAAGGTTCCCCGGTTGATGCCATGGTGGTGGCGGTGTTCACAAAAAAGGAACTCGCCCAAGAAAGTTCCTCGGTCTACCCGCCAGACAAGGATCCCAGGGCTATGGACCATCTTGGAAAGCAGACT